>NW_026510962.1:0-97250 GCF_027579735.1 Bombina bombina
CTCTATAGAATAGAATTATACTGCACCAACAGTACTCTCCTGAACGCTCTCTTGCAGAAACTGTACACTGAGGGAAAATAAGAATGAATATTCTCAAAATGTTTTTCATTATTGCAGAACACCTCTATCCTTACCCTTTCCTTGACGAGGCAAAGAACTACTGGGAAGAAAGAGGAAGTAGTAGGGATACTAGAGAGCTCTGATGTAGGGTGCATTCTCACTATCATTAGCAAGAAATATTATTTTTCAGGGTCAAATATGTCATTGTGGGACCAATTTTAAAAATCCAAAATATAGTTAAACTCATTTACTTTTCCAATGACTTTGTGGCACAGCATAAGAATAGGAAAAACTTTATAAACCATTGCCACCATGAAGACCACTTTTGTTTGAAATTGGAGTGGCTTTTCTTTGAAACTTCTGAGTGCAAAGGCCCATGTGATGATGTAGGAGGTATGGTGAAGCGGTTGATGGCAAAAGCAAGTCTGCAGCGTAAAAACACTAACATTTTGGGGGTTTGCTCAAGAAAAGTGAAAGAAAGCACTACCCACTTTTCAGAAAAATAAAAAAATGGTGAGGCAACTTGCATTTGTATATTTGACATGGAATGGCCCTGTGATTATTCTTCATATACATGCATTGTTGTATATTTTATAATACTGTATAGGTTTTCTTATGTAAAATCCAGCTAGTAAAGTTATTGTGAGTGCTCAGATTCATGAATCTTGGCTTGTTTTAGTGGATATTATTACTGTCCAAAAGCTCTACAAAGTACAGATAATAAAAGCTCTAAGTACTGAAATCAAAATGAATTCCAGTTTCACACAAAAAAATTAAGTATTTTTTTTTTATTTTACTGTATTATTCTTCATTGCAAAACTTTATACTAATTTATATAACTTCATACCACAAACAAAAGGAAAATATTGTTTACATACATATATGCTTCAGAAAACTAAACCCAGAACATATGCAAGTCTTCTTGTTTTTTTTCTTCTACAGTAGAAATGTAATAATTTAAAGGGATACTAAAGCTATTTTTTTTCTTTCATGATTCAAATAGAGAATCCAATTAAAGCAACTTTCTAATTTACTCCTATTATAATTTTTTCTTCATTCTCTTTCTATCTTTATTTGGAAAGCAAGAATGTAAGCTTATGAGCCAGCCCATTTTTGGTACAGCACCTGGGTTGAACTTGCCGATTGGTGACTAAATGTAGCCACCAATCAGCAAGCGCTATCCAGGGTGCTTAACCAAAAATGCAATCTTGCAAGAGAACAAAGGAAAAAATGATAATAGGAGTAAATTAGAAAGTTGCTTAAAATGGCATGCTCTATCTGAATCTTGAAAGAAAAATTTGTATTTAGCATCCCTTTAAGTAATTTAGTGAATTTTTTTTTTTTTACAGTGTCACTATAATTAATAAACGTGATTGTAATCTGTATTTTATATATATATATATATATATAATAAACAAGGAACATGCTGCAGCATCTGGTGTTATACAATCAAAAACATACTTAAAGATAATGTAGAAAAGAAATGTGAAAATACAAAAGAGAGCAACATCATTATACATGAGCTAAAAGTCTAATCTTTTTATATGCACTTCTTAAGGAGGTTCATACTAGAATAAAAGTAGTGCCTATATGTAGCGGAGTAACAAAACAGAATGTGGAGTACAAATTCCATTTCAAAGTGATCTATCTATCTGTTTAAACACACACACAAAATCATACACCAGTGCTGTAATATCTATCAAGAATGCACAGATCACATTATATGGCACTTTTCTTATCTTACTTCGAACGTGATTCTCTGCACAATACAGCATATCTGCAGCATGAATAAACTGGTACCCAGTTCCTCTCACGCATAACTCTGCTTCGGTGTATCCCAGCACAATACTTCCTCTGTCAAAGCAGAAGAACAATAGTTATACTACATTAATTAATGAAGGCTTAAAAAGCAATATATTTGTAAGGTCATGGCTTGTTATTCTGAATATGTACATTTGTAAGGCTATAAATGAATGTTTGTATTCCACTTACTTTGTATCACAACCAATCGGGGTGAAGTCTAGTCTGTGCTTTGTTCTGAAAATAAAGTTTTTGGTTCGAATCTCAAGGATGGACGGAGACTGCAATGGAGTTGCCAAGGCAAAAAGTGCCAACTGAGGGGGAATTAACGACCCATCTTTCCCTTTCTTGTTCTGTCCATGCAGAAACTTTAAGCGTCCTTGAAAATTCATAGCCTTGAAATAAAAGACAACTAAAATTAAGAGGAACGATCGTTTTACTAGTATCATATGCCTATTCAGAATATCACCAAGGAAACAAAAGTTTGTTACAAAAAGCGACATACCAAGAATCCTGAAGAATTATCCAGTAGGCATCTTAACCTACATACAAAGTTCCTTTCCATAAAGGAAGAATTCTCAGGAGGAAGCTGATCTGGATTGTAGTTAGAGGTCGTCAATGGAAACCCATTATCATCTGTGGATAAAGAAAGATTAAGATCAATTTGAAAGGTATTTATGAATGCCAACATCCACTTTCAAAGCAAAAGAAAACCAACTAAGTGAATATATTTATATCCAACATATACAGTTATTAAATATCATGTAAACTGTAAGTAAATATATGAATAACAAGCAATGATTGTGGGTCTTCAACTTTTTAAAATACAGTATTTCATCCCTACCCACTGAGATACACTTCAGAATTAGCATTGAAAAGACAAGTGCACATAAAAACTCATACAAGGTTAACTGTAAGTAGAGGTTTATTAAATTAAAACCGCTTTGTGTCTCAGTTTGTAAATGACCATACTTTATCACATGTAGGTTTTACTTTCACAATCAGATTTTCTCTTTCTTTTTTTGCCTTTGAAGCAAGTGTTGTCAAATCTGGAAAGGAGGTTTTAATATACTTATTCACCCCACTTTTTATACTCCTTTGAGAATGGTTTGGTAATTATCCCCATGACACCAGATGGCAAAAAAAAAACAACAAGCAAAAAAAAAACACTTAATCCCTAGAGTTACAAATCTGTAACAATGTAAGAATTTACATATATTTCAAATTGTAATACAGAAACAATATGTTGACAATTTTATGCTGAAATAATCTACACAAGGATTTTACTTTTTTTTTTATATATATCAAAGCCAAAAGGTGCATAATGAAAAGCATATTAAGACTCATTATATAATATCTTCAACAGGTTATCCAAAGAGATCACAAGAGTATATAAACAACACTATAGCAACAAATATTCTTATATGCACTCTAGGGTAATTATTGGTTGTATAAAGCTGCAACTACTAATACAATGTAAACTATTTTTAACCTACAATTATGGTTTATAATGTTTATAGCAGAAATGTTATAATACTCCAAATTATCCATATTAATAAATACAATGTTGCACTCTACAGTATAATTCACTTTAGCCTGTTAGGAAGAACTGAAGTGAATGTATTGTAAAACAAAAACATACAGGGAGTGCAGAATTATTAGGCAAGTTGTATTTTTGAGGATTAATTTTATTATTGAACAACAACCATGTTCTCAATGAACCCAAAAAACTCATTAATATCAAAGCTGAATAGTTTTGGAAGTAGTTTTTAGTTATAGCTATTTTAGGGGGATATCTGTGTGTGCAGGTGACTATTACTGTGCATAATTATTAGGCAACTTAACAAAAAACAAATATATACCCATTTCAATTATATATTTTTACCAGTAAAACCAATATAACATCTCAACATTCACAAATATACATTTCTGACATTCAAAAACAAAACAAAAAACAAATCAGTGACCAATATAGCCACCTTTCTTTGCAAGGACACTCAAAAGCCTGCCATCCATTGATTCTGTCAGTGTTTTGATCTGTTCACCATCAACATTGCGTGCAGCAGCAACCACAGCCTCCCAGACACTGTTCAGAGAGGTGTACTGTTTTCCCTCCTTGTAAATCTCACATTTGATGATGGACCACCGGTTCTCAATGGGGTTCAGATCAGGTGAACAAGGAGGCCATGTCATTAGATTTTCTTCTTTTATACCCTTTCTTGCCAGCCACGCTGTGGAGTACTTGGACGCGTGTGATGGAGCATTGTCCTGCATGAAAATCATGTTTTTCTTGAAGGATTCAGACTTCTTCCTGTACCACTGCTTGAAGAAGGTGTCTTCCAGAAACTGGCAGTAGGACTGGGAGTTGAGCTTGACTCCTTATCAACCCGAAAAGGCCCAACAAGCTCACCTTTGATGATACCAGCCCAAACCAGTACTCCACCTCCACCTTGCTGGCGTCTGAGTCGGACTGGAGCTCTCTGCCCTTTACCAATCCAGCCACGGGCCCATCCATCTGGCCCATCAAGACTCACTCTCATTTCATCAGTCCATAAAACCTTAGAAAAATCAGTCTTGAGATATTTCTTGGCCCAGTCTTGACGTTTCAGCTTGTGTGTCTTGTTCAGTGGTGGTCGTCTTTCAGCCTTACCTTGGCCATGTCTCTGAGTATTGCACACCTTGTGCTTTTGGGCACTCCAGTGATGTTGCAGCTCTGAAATATGGCCAAACTGGTGGCAAGTGGCATCTTGGCAGCTGCACGCTTGACTTTTCTCAGTTCATGGGCAGTTATTTTGCGCCTTGGTTTTTCCACACGCTTCTTGCGACCCTGTTGACTATTTTGAATGAAACGCTTGATTGTTCGATGATCACGCTTCAGAAGCTTTGCAATTTTAAGAGTGCTGCATCCCTCTGCAAGATATCTCACTATTTTTGACTTTTCTGAGCCTGTCAAGTCCTTCTTTTGACCCATTTTGCCAAAGGAAAGGAAGTTGCCTAATAATTATGCACACCTGATATAGGGTGTTGATGTCATTAGACCACACCCCTTCTCATTACAGAGATGCACATCACCTAATATGCTTAATTGGTAGTAGGCTTTCAAGCCTATACAGCTTGGAGTAAGACAACATTCATAAAGAGGATGATGTGGTCAAAATACTCATTTGCCTAATAATTTTGCACTCCCTGTAATGTATGTAAGAACTTACCTGATAAATTCATTTCTTTCATATTGGCAAGAGTCCATGAGCTAGTGACGTATGGGATATACAATCCTACCAGGAGGGGCAAAGTTTCCAAAACCTCAAAATGCCTATAAATACACCCCTCACCACACCCACAATTCAGTTTAACGAATAGCCAAGTAGTGGGGTGATAAAATAAAGAGTAGAAAAGCATACAAAAAGAGGAACTGGAAATATAATTGTGCTTTTATACAAAAATCATAACCACCATAAAAAGGGTGGGCCTCATGGACTCTTGCCAATATGAAAGGTAAATTCTTACATAAATTATGTTTTCTTTCATGTAATTGGCAAGAGTCCATGAGCTAGTGACGTATGGGATAGAAATACCCAAGATGTGGAAGTCCACAAAAGAGTCACTAGAGAGGGTGGGATAAAATAACAGCCATTTCCACTGAGAAATTAAATTCACACAATAATTAAGTTTTTCTCAAAAAAAATTAAATCAAAAGCAGTAGAATCAAACTGAGACATCTGCCTGAAGAACTTTTTCTACCAAAGACAGAACACTTTCCAAGAAAGTAGATAATCTTCAAACCAAATAAGACTCCAAAAAGGAAAAATTAATAAATGAACAGGCTTGATACCAACCAAAGCCTGAACAAAACAGAGAATAACAGGAAGTTAAAATTTGCAGATAAACGTATCCAAACCATCCTGAAAAACTGTAAAATCCTAGGAATTCTAAAAGAACAAGAAGAGAATTTATGAAAAGAACACTATAAAATATGTGTTTTCCAAACCGGAAAATACATGTTCTTTGACACAGACTTATTAGCCTGCAACATAGCGATAAAAACTGAGCCAGAGAAACCTCTATGACTCAACACCTGGGTGGATAAAAATCAATGATTTTTTTTAAAAAAATAAAAAAAATATGATATTTTTTATTTAAATCAGATTTTTTGGATTTAAATCGGATTTGGGAGAAGCACTGTCTCCAGCTCATTTTTTTGGCAAATATTGTCAATATCCAGTATCAGGGTCAAAACTTAAGTGCTGAGGAAGAGGAGTTAGCTATGACATGGGTATCCAGCAATCATCCATCTCCAACTATAATAAACTTCAAAACTAAGGGGGAACCATTCAAGAAATATATGTTTGCTGAAGATATTTTAAATAAAGTCACACCAGTGAACTGGTGGAAGTCACTTAAGCACTTGGATTTAGAGACTGTTCAAGTAATGATTTCACTTTTAACAGCAGTAGCTTCTTCTGCAGGCGTTGAAAGCATATTCTCTTCCTTTGGACTCATTCATTCTAAATTGAGAAATCGTTTGGGACCCGATAAAGCAGGAAAGCTTGTTTTTCTTTTCCAGATTATGAACAAAGAAGAAGCTGAAGATGAATAGTGAGCTACAGAGGACAGTATTTAAGTTTTTCATGTGTAGGCTGGGCTGACAGTCTAAGTTTCTTAAAATATATATATATTGTTTAGCCAAATTAGAATTAGCTAACAAACATCGATGGTTGTTTAAGCAAATAACATATGCTGTAATGTTATTGTTTCAGTTGAATAAATCTATTTAAATTATTATTAAGGTACTGATTATTTTTCTCCTTCCTAAGTACAACAGAAAAGTTGTCCAAATATGAATTATATTGATTAACCTATTAAACTGGGGATAAAAAAACTAATATGAAAAGTTGTTATTCTAAAAATCTTCATCTACTTGCATATTAAAGTTATACCAGCAAGAATTAGTCTTTATGTAGAAAACTATGATTTAAATCAAGCCTTACTGACTAGTGATTTAAATCGTGATTTAAATCGTGAATTAAATCAGTTTGATTTAAATCAAATCCACCCTGCTCAACACTAATCAATACCATACCCCAAATTAGTCATTTGAGATCCTGATTTAAAAAATAGCCCCTAAAACAAGAGGGCTGGCCAAAGAGAAGTGGCCAATGATGGCAACTGGACATCCGAACAGGATCCACATACCAAACCTGTGAGGCTATGCTGAAGCTATCAGAAACACATGACACTGTTCCAATATGATCTTGAAAATCATCTTTGGAAGAAAAAAACAAAGGCGGAAAGATGTAGTTAGGCTGAAAAACCAAGACACTGCTAATGCATCCCCCATCTCTACCTTAGGATCCCTGTACCTGAAAAAGGTGCCTGGGAAATTGAGAACACACATCTGTATAGAGACACCACTCTCACAGATGTAAAGACTGACGACTGAGATAATCCACCTCTCAAATGTCTAAAATCATAGGCCTAGATTTGGAGTTCGGCGGTAGCCGTCAAAACCAGCGTTAGAGGCTCCTAACGCTGGTTTTGGCCGCCCGCTGGTATTTGGAGTCAGTGATTAAAGGGTCTAACGCTCACTTTACAGCCACGACTTTTCCATACCGCAGATCCCCCTACGCCATTTGCGTAGCCTATCTTTTCAATGGGATCTTTCTAACGCCGGTATTTAGAGTCGTTTCTGAAGTGAGCGTTAGAGCTCTAACGACAAAATTCCAGCCGCCTGAAAATAGCAGGAGTTAAGAGCTTTCTGGCTAACGCCGGTTCATAAAGCTCTTAACTACTGTACCCTAAAGTACACTAACACCCATAAACTACCTATGTACCCCTAAACCGAGGTCCCCCCACACCGCCGCCACTCGATTAAAATTATTAACCCCTAATCTGCCGACCGCCACCTACGTTATATTTATGTACCCCTAATCTGCTGCCCCTAACCCCGCCGACCCCTGTATTATATTTATTAACCCCTAACCTGCCCCCCACAACGTCGCCGCCAGCTACTTACAATAATTAACCCCTAATCTTCCGACCGCAAATCGCTGCCACCTACGTTATCCCTATGTACCCCTAATCTGCTGCCCCTAACACCGCCGACCCCTATATTATATTTATTAACCCCTAATCTGCCGCCCCCCGCTATCGCTGACCCCTGCATTACACTTTTAACCCCTAATCTGCCGCTCCGTAAACCGCCGCAACCTACGTTCTCCCTATGTACCCCTAATCTGCTGCCCCTAACACCGCCGACCCCTATATTATATTTATTAACCCCTAATCTGCCCCCCACAACGTCGCCGACACCTACCTACACTTATTAACCCCTAATCTGCCGAGCGGACCTGAGCGCTACTATAATAAAGTTATTAACCCCTAATCCGCATCACTAACCCTATCATAAATAGTATTAACCCCTAATCTGCCCTCCCTAACATCGCCGACACCTAACTTCAATTATTAACCCCTAATCTGCTGACCGGAGCTCACCGCTATTCTAATAAATGGATTAACCCCTAAAGCTAAGTCTAACCCTAACACTAACACCCCCCTAACTTAAATATAATTTTTATCTAACGAAATTAATTAACTCTTATTAAATAAATTATTCCTATTTAAAGCTAAATACTTACCTGTAAAATAAATCCTAATATAGCTACAATATAAATTATAATTATATTATAGCTATTTTAGGATTAATATTTATTTTACAGGCAACTTTGTAATTATTTTAACCAGGTACAATAGCTATTAAATAGTTAAGAACTATTTAATAGTTACCTAGTTAAAATAATAACAAATTTACCTGTAAAATAAATCCTAACCTAAGATATAATTAAACCTAACACTACCCTATCAATAAAATAATTAAATAAACTACCTACAATTACCTACAATTAACCTAACACTACACTATCAATAAATTAATTAAACACAATTGCTACAAATAAATACAATTAAATAAACTAGCTAAAGTACAAAAAATAAAAAATAACTAAGTTACAGAAAATAAAAAAATATTTACAAACATAAGAAAAATATTACAACAATTTTAAACTAATTACACCTACTCTAAGCCCCCTAATAAAATAACAAAGCCCCCCAAAATAAAAAATTCCCTACCCTATTCTAAATTAAAAAAGTTACAAGCTCTTTTACCTTACCAGCCCTGAACAGGGCCCTTTGCGGGGCATGCCCCAAGAATTTCAGCTCTTTTGCCTGTAAAAAAAAAACATACAATACCCCCCCCAACATTACAACCCACCACCCACATACCCCTAATCTAACCCAAACCCCCCTTAAATAAACCTAACACTAATCCCCTGAAGATCTTCCTACCTTGTCTTCACCATCCAGGTATCACCGATCCGTCCTGGCTCCAAGATCTTCATCCAACCCAAGCGGGGGTTGGCGATCCATAATCCGGTGCTCCAAAGTCTTCCTCCTATCCGGCAAGAAGAGGACATCCGGACCGGCAAACATCTTCTCCAAGCGGCATCTTCGATCTTCTTCCATCCGGTGCGGAGCGGGTCCATCTTGAAGCAGGCGACGCGGATCCATCCTCTTCTTCCGATGTCTCCCGACTAATGACGGTTCCTTTAAGGGACGTCATCCAAGATGGCGTCCCTCGAATTCCGATTGGCTGATAGGATTCTATCAGCCAATCGGAATTAAGGTAGGAATTTTCTGATTGGCTGATGGAATCAGCCAATCAGAATCAAGTTCAATCCGATTGGCTGATCCAATCAGCCAATC
Source organism: Bombina bombina (assembly GCF_027579735.1). NCBI lineage: Eukaryota > Metazoa > Chordata > Amphibia > Anura > Bombinatoridae > Bombina > Bombina bombina. The sequence goes on from NW_026510962.1 coordinate 9,619, forward strand.
AGATTGAGCTCGCATTCTATTGGCTGTTCCGATCAGCCAATAGAATGCGAGCTCAATCTGATTGGCTGATGGGATCGGCCAATCGGATTGAACTTGATTCTGATTGGCTGATTCCATCAGCCAATCAGAAAATTCCTACCTTAATTCCGATTGGCTGATAGAATCCTATCAGCCAATCGGAATTCGAGGGACGCCATCTTGGATGACGTCCCTTAAAGGAACCGTCATTAGTCGGGAGACATCGGAAGAAGAGGATGGATCCGCGTCGCCTGCTTCAAGATGGACCCGCTCCGCACCGGATGGAAGAAGATAAAAGATGCCGCTTGGAGAAGATGTTTGCCGGTCCGGATGTCCTCTTCTTGCCGGATAGGAGGAAGACTTTGGAGCACCGGATTATGGATCGCCAACCCCCCCTTGGGTTGGATGAAGATCTTGGAGCCAGGACGGATCGGTGATACCTGGATGGTGAAGACAAGGTAGGAAGATCTTCAGGGGATTAGTGTTAGGTTTATTTAAGGGGGGTTTGGGTTAGATTAGGGGTATGTGGGTGGTGGGTTGTAATGTTGGGGGGGGGTATTGTATGTTTTTTTTTACAGGCAAAAGAGCTGAAATTCTTGGGGCATGCCCCGCAAAGGGCCCTGTTCAGGGCTGGTAAGGTAAAAGAGCTTGTAACTTTTTTAATTTAGAATAGGGTAGGGAATTTTTTATTTTGGGGGGCTTTGTTATTTTATTAGGGGGCTTAGAGTAGGTGTAATTAGTTTAAAATTGTTGTAATATTTTTCTTATGTTTGTAAATATTTTTTTATTTTCTGTAACTTAGTTCTTTTTTATTTTTTGTACTTTAGCTAGTTTATTTAATTGTATTTATTTGTAGCAATTGTGTTTAATTAATTTATTGATAGTGTAGTGTTAGGTTAATTGTAGGTAATTGTAGGTAGTTTATTTAATTATTTTATTGATAGGGTAGTGTTAGGTTTAATTATAACTTAGGTTAGGATTTATTTTACAGGTAAATTTGTTATTATTTTAACTAGGTAACTATTAAATAGTTCTTAACTATTTAATAGCTATTGTACCTGGTTAAAATAATTACAAAGTTGCCTGTAAAATAAATATTAATCCTAAAATAGCTATAATATAATTATAATTTATATTGTAGCTATATTAGGATTTATTTTACAGGTAAGCATTTAGCTTTAAATAGGAATAAGTTATTTAATAAGAGTTAATTAATTTCGTTAGATAAAAATTATATTTAACTTAGGGGGGTGTTAGTGTTAGGGTTAGACTTAGCTTTAGGGGTTAATCCATTTATTAGAATAGCGGTGAGCTCCGATCGGAAGTTTAGGGGTTAATAATTGAAGGTAGGTGTCGGCGATGTTAGGGAGGGCAGATTAGGGGTTAATACTATTTATGATAGGGTTAGTGAGGCGGATTAGGGGTTAATAACTTTATTATAGTAGCGCTCAGGTCCGCTCGGCAGATTAGGGGTTAATAAGTGTAGGTAGGTGTCGGCGACGTTGTGGGGGGCAGATTAGGGGTTAATAAATATAACATAGGGGTCGGCGATGTTAGGGCAGCAGATTAGGGGTACATAGGGATAACGTAGGTTGCGGCGGTTTACGGAGCGGCAGATTAGGGGTTAAAAGTGTAATGCAGGGGTCAGCGATAGCGGGGGCGGCAGATTAGGGGTTAATAAGTGTAAGGTTAGGGGTGTTTAGACTCGGGGTACATGTTAGGGTGTTAGGTGCAGACGTAGGAAGTGTTTCCCCATAGGAAACAATGGGGCTGCGTTAGGAGCTGAACGCTGCTTTTTTGCAGGTGTTAGGTTTTTTTTCAGCTCAAACAGTCCCATTGTTTCCTATGGGAGAATCGTGCACGAGCACGTTTTTGAGGCCGGCCGCGTCCGTAAGCAACTCTGGTATCGAGAGTTGCATTTGCGGTAAAAATGCTCTACACTCCTTTTTTGGAGCCTAACGCAGCATTTGTTTTAACTCTCGATACCAGAGTTAAATTTATGGTGCGGCCAGAAAAAAGCCCGCGGAGCGTTAACAGCCCTTTTACCGCCGAACTCCAAATCTAGGCCTAAGAAAATAGACAGGAGATGAATTCCATCTAAGAACATATTTAAGATACCTCTTAATTGCTAAGGAACTACGAGTCCCTATTGTTAATTGACATATACCACAGTTGTGATATTGAATGTCTGAAAGCAAAAAAAAAAGTTCTCTCATAAAAGAGGCCAAGCCTGAAAGAGCTCTGAAAAATTAGCGCTACGGAATCTGTTGGAGCTCTACAAATAACCGATAAAAATAAAAATAAAAAATAGCACAGAGTTCCAAAATATCGATTGGAAACCTCGCCTCTTGAAGTTTCCAAACCCCTTGTGCTGTCAAAAGACCCTCAGACAGCTCCCGAACCTGTAAGACTTGCATCAATTAAGAATACAGTCCAGGAAGCGCAAACAAAAGGAGGCCCCCCTGCATAAAATGATGATAGACTAATCACCAAAACAGAGAGAGTAGAGTGTTAGGATTTAAAAATATCAACTGTGATATTTAAAAACAAAACCCTGTATCATTGATTCAGTATGGAAATCAAAAAGAGATCTCAGATGAAAAACAAGCAAAGGGAACCATGCCCGATGCAAAAACAAAAGAAAACACTCCGCGCTATTAATATGTTACCCCCAAATACTGAACAATAAACAGCAGTCCTGGTGTATCAAAGCCGCCTGAAGCGGTAAAGTCACAATTTAGTTATATGCAAATTCTGTATTGATACTCAGATACCTCCGTTTACAGTCACTAGTCTCAGAGGTGTGTGTTCGACCAAATCCGATGACTGTTACTGAGGGTTTTCCGAAAGGCGGCCAGGTCTATTCCTGCTGTAGGCTCCGTGAGGCTCTGCTCCGATGTTGGCGTCCTCGCCTGGCGTGTTCCTCTATTGCGCCTATTGATGACGTCACAATCTCGATGTGTGCGGCACAATCCGATGCAGCTCTGCAGATGTGGAGATCTTAGGCACTCCACCAGGAACGGCAATATCATAGAAGAAAAAACAAAGAGCGCATCCGGATTCAAGTGTGTTTATTTAACAGAGAAACAATTGACACACAAATAGGATAACACTTACAAGATTCCAAATTTAAAAGGCAGATAAAAAGATGTACAACTCGATGCTGACCGGACCAATAGCCACAAGCCCTCCAAGTGGTAGCTGGACCCCCACAGCAAACGGTTATAACAGGTACATTCAAAATTTCACCTATGCGGTGTGTATTTCAACCTCAACGCGTTTCTCCCGTTTAACGAACGGGCTTTCTCAAGAGGACAGGTGAGTCTAACCTGTAATATTGTTCTATATATGGTTTTAATTAACCAATCAGATTTTACCTCAATTATTGGATAGCACACCCCTTTCTGTGTGCAATCCAGGTTTAACTATTTGGCTTCCGATCCATACATTAAAGGATACATAGAATTACAAGACAAAATTACTTAAAAATATACTCAAAATGATTACCATTTCATAATATTTAAAAAATAATTTGTATAAAACTTAAAAACATGTAAGAGATATTTAAAAAAAAAAGAATAAACTGGAACACAGTATAAAATAACCTGTGCATGCTAAAAAATGATGAACCATACATTAAAATTATCTACTAAAATCTGCTAATTTAAATGCAACTTAATACAGAATTCTAGTTTGAATGTGCTAACATCATAACTGATACGTATATACAGGGATATTGTCTGTCAGCCAACCAGTGTGCTTACATGTGTGCTGCCACATCTATGTCAATGTTCATCCCCAATGGAGTCAAACATTTCATCTTATAGATCCAAAGAGTTTCTAATTTGCGCAGTTTGAGGAGTCTGTTTCCCTCTTTAGGGGGCACCCAATCTATGACCTGTATACGTAAGCTACTGGGGTCACAGTTGTGTGCCTCCATGAAATGCCTGGGCACACTATGTTTGGGATATTTCTCTTTAATATTATTTACATGCTCATATACTCTCCTCTTTATTTTTCTTTTCGTGCGGCCTATATAATACAGGCCACACCCACACTCAAGGAGATACACTACATATGTAGAATGACAATTACTCCTAATCTTGATGTTAAACTGTTGTGAGTGATCAGAGTTCGTAAATGTAATAGAGTTGTTTATGTGTTGACACATAACACAATTTTTCTTTCCACACTTAAAGGTTCCTTTCTTACCCGTCAGCCAACTAGAGTTATTAATACTGTTTTCCATTGTTTTTTTCAATCTGCTAGGGGCTAAAATGTTTTTAAGATTTTTCCCTTTCTTAAATGTTAACTCTGGGTTGTTTCCTAATTGGCTTCCTAAAATGGGATCAGCCTTTAAGATGGACCAATGTTTATTGAGGATCTTTCTAATTTGTTTTGCTCCCTCATTATATGTTGTTATGAATCTAATAGTTGTCTCCCCCTCCTTCTTTTTTGAGTGGCTACTATTTTCATTTCATGAACCATGCCCGATGCTGCAATTATGAGACCTAACAACTTCCATGCACATAGCCACTGAAAGAAATGTCCTAGACTGTAAGTTAGACAGGCTAATGCCACTTACAATTGACTTTTGTCCGATAAAGACAAAGACATGAACACGAAATCTATTTAGAAACCCAAAAAGTAGTCATCCTTGTCTGAGGAAACGTGAAACTCTTAGGTAAATTAAATCCTCTAACCATGTCTTGAAGAAGCAAAACTTAGTTGGATCATGAGGGATTCGACAAAAAGAAAAGTCCATATATTTGAAAACTGCTCTTTCATATGTATGTATTGGGTACTCATAAAGCGCGTCTAATCACCCGTAAGGGACTCAAGATGCTGCTTAATTAATCAACCTCGGAAAGATGAAAGACTGAATGGACCTCGCCGGGAATCGAACCTGCAACCCTCAAGTTGCTACAGAGCTCAGTCTCAGTGCATTAGCATGCTGAGCTATCTGTCTGACTTTAATAAAAGAAACATTTAAGCTATTACCAAGATATTATCCAAATAAGGAAGCCCCACAATACCCTACTGTCTGAAGACAGAAAGAAGGGCACCAAGAACCTTTGAAAAGATTCCTAAAGCTGTGACTAAACCAAAAGGAAAAGCGACAAATTGGTAAAGCTTAAAAGAAAATCTCAGAAACCACAAGTGGTCTGAATGTAATAAAATATGAGGATAAACCTCCTAAAAAATGAAGTGGACATGAAATGGCCTTAACAAAAAGGCATAATAGTCCTTATAATCGCCAACTTAAAAGTGGAGACTCTAACAAAACATAAAAGTCTTCAGATCCAAGAATGGACTGAATAAACCTTCCTTTTTAGAGACAAAGAATAGAATTGAAATAGAAACCCAAATCCTTTTCCTGCAAAAAGAACTGGCATAATTCACAGAGTGTACTGAGAAAGAAAGATTCTTCCCATAGAAGGTTTCATTCTAGAAATCTATTCAAACTCTAAGAATAATATAGAATTTGGACTGAGTTCATCCAAAAACAATTTAATCTGTCCCCCACCAGAAGGACTTGTTTGAGAACCGCACCTTTTTGCAGACTAATAACTAGTAATTATATAGCGTTTTACACCCAGAAGGATAGAAAATAACGCTTCTTCAGTGCTTACCTTCGGAGTTAACCAAATTAGCAGCTGATAAAAATACTAGTTATTATTACCCAAATACAATAAATGGACCTCAAAGGCCAAAGGGCTTTATTAACCCTGCCGGGAAATTAATCTATGACCCTTGGAGTTATATACTTAAGAATCTGAAAATTGCTTATGCTAACTGTTCAACAAAGGATGAGAGAACAGTAATGTCAGCCACAGATAAAGCTGAGCTAAAAATATAAACAGTACGTGAATATGCTCTATTAAGGTTATATTCAAATTCTAAAGAAACCTGAAAACAAGTACCAATTTCCATAGAAATAGTAGTACAGTCCCAAGAGGGAATCAGAATAACCATACTCTAGAATATAATACAGATAGTAAATTGAATAGGAAAAAACCTAAAAAAGCAAAAAAGGTTAAAATCCAGATTTGAAAAGGATTATTAACAGACAGCTAGATTACAAGTTTTGCGTTATTAGTGAAAAAGCATCGTTATGGCCCATAATGATGCTTTTTCCCTACCGCTGCTATTACAAGTCTTGTCAGAATAGCTGTACCGCACACTTTTTTGGCCGTCACGCAACGTCAGTACCGCACTTTAAGAAAAGTAATTTTTCAATGGGACTTCCATAGCGCCGGTAAGTGAGGGGTACAGCCTAAAATGACAAGATCTGTACCGCCATCTAAAGTCAGTAGTTATGAGTTTTATGCTACAAAGCTGTAACATAAAACTCATAACTAAACTGTCACAAAGTACACTAACACCCATGAACTACCTATTAACCCCTAAACCGAGGCCCTCCCGCATCACAAACACTAAAATAAAATTATTAACCCTAATCTGCTGTTCCGGACATCGCCGCCACTGAAAAAAAATGCATTAACCCCTATTCCGCCGTTTCCCGACATCATCGCCACTATAATAAACCTATTAACCCCTAAACCACCGCCCTCCCACATCGCAAATACTATTTAAATATTATTAACCCCTTATTTGCCGTCCGTCCACACCGCCGCTATAATAAACCTATTAACCCCTAAACCTAACCCTAATGTAACCCTAACCCTAACCCCCCCTAACTTAAATATAATTAAAATAAATCTAAATAAAACTTACTATTATTACCTTAATAATTCCTATTTAAAAATAAATACTTACCTGTAAAATAAACCCTAATCTAGCTACAATATAACTAATAGTTACATTGTAGCTATCTTAGGTTTTATTTTTATTTCACAGCTAAGTTTGTATTTATTTTAACTAGGTAGACTAGTTAATAAATAGTTATTAACTATTCATTAGCTACTTAGTTAAAATAAATACAAATTTACCTGTAAAATAAAATCTAACCTGAGTTACACTAACACCTAACATTACAATTAAATTAAATAAATTAACAAAATACAATTATCTAAATTACAAAAAAAATAAACACTAAATTACACAAAATAAAAAAAGAAATAATCAAAAATAAAACCGAATTACTCCTAATCTAATAGCCCTATCAAAAGAAAAAAGCCCCTACAAAATAAAAAAAAAACCCTAGCCTACACTAAACTGCCAATGCATTGCCCCAAAGAAATCAGCTCTTTTACCTGTAAAAAAAAATACAAACAACCCCCAAACAGTAAAACCCACCACCCACACAACCAAAGCCCCCAAATAAAAACTAAATAAACCTAAGCTCCCCATTGCCCTGAAAAGGGCATTTGGTTGGGCATTGCCCTTAAAAGGGCATTTATCTCTTTTACATTGCCCAAACCCTAACCCCCGACGATCCACTTACAGTTTTTGAAGACTGGACATCCATCCTCATCGAAGCCGGCAGAAGTCTTCATCCAAGCGGGCAGAAGTCCTCATCGAAGCCGGCAGAAGTCTTCATCCAAGCGGGCAGAAGTCCTCATCGAAGCGGGCAGAAGTCCTCATCGAAGCGGGCAGAAGTCCTCATCCAAGGAGGCAGAAGTCTTCATCCAGACTGCATCTTCTATCTTCATACATTGAGAGCGGGTCCATCTTCAAGACATCCGGTGCGGAGCATCCTCTTCTTACGATGTTCGCTGAAGAATGAAGTTTCCCTTTAAATTACGTCATCCAAGATGGTGTCCCTTACATTCCGATTGGCTGAATGTAAGGGAAAGCCTAACACCTGCGATCGCGGAATAGCCAATAGGATTGAGCTTGCATTCTATTGGCTATTCCGCGATCGCAGGTGTTAGGCTTTTTTTTTGCTGGCTCTCCCCATTGATGTCTATGGGGAAATCGTGAACGAGCACGTCAAAAGACTGCTTGTATTTGGGTGCGGTATGGAGCTCAACGCAACCATATCGCCCGCACAAGCCATTTTTTGCAAACCTGTAATAGCAGTACTATGAAAGGTGAGCGGTGAAAATAACGTACAAGTAATTAGCGAGCCAGCCATAATGCAAAACTGGCTGATAGTTAATAGGAGGATTAGCTCATAAAAGCTATAAATTTAAAAATTAGCTATATAAAGAACAAAAAATGTTCAAATGAAAAATAAGCAGAATTTTCAACAAACTGTCTGATACAGGAGCCTTTGAGCCAAAGAAACCTTCATCAGTAGAGTAAACTTAAGTATGATGTTGGTCAATACAAAATTAATTAAAACAATTTTGAAAAGACCTCGTAAGTTTACTTAAAGGCATAATAGCAGTCATAACCTTTTATGATATAAGCAAAAACATGTGATGTTTGCAGATGAAATCAAGTACATGAACTGAATATGTAAAAAACAGTAAATGTTATTGTACATGTAGAAACATTGCAGGCATAAAACATTATAAATAAATGCCACATAATTGAGCTGAAGAAATAACAGCTAAAAAGACGAAAAGAACACACTTAGCTTTGTAGAATTGTGTGTCTACAGTAACATCAGAGTCAGGACCAGAATGAGACATCTCGCAAAATGTAATATAAAAAGAAAAATAACATTAGGCAAAACAGTCAATTTCCACAATGTAACAGTTTCAGTAGAGAAAAACAAAAGCAGGCATAATAGCTTTCAAAGTTCATGAAAACAGCAAGCAATAGAGATAGAGGGGTAAAATAACTAAAATTTGGCACCAAGTATGACGCATCATGCAAAAACAAGCTAAAATAACGACGAAGCAGGAAACGACGAAATTTGCGCCACCAAGGGCGCAACTTTGCAACAAAAAAAATTTGCGCAAAAAATTACGCAATAAAAAAAAAGACTGAACCCCAGGTAAGAAAAAAAGTTTAAATAAACTTCCCAAACATGATTCCTATACTGAAACTGTTTAGACTGCAAAAGGGAAATGCACATAGACCCGACTCATGGAAAATATAAGTAGAATACTAATACTAAGCGCCAAACCATAGCTGAGAGTGTCTTAAATAATAAAAACATACTTACCGAAAGACACCCATCCACATATAGCAGATAGCCAAACCAGCACTGAAAACTATCAGCAGAGGTAATGGTATATAAGAGTATATTTTCGATCTGAAAAGGGAGGTAGGAGATGAATCCCTACGACCGATAACAGAGAACCTTTGGAAAACCATAAAAACAAAAGGCGATACTCCCTTCACATCCCTCTGACAAACATTGTACTCTGAAAGGAATTAGGCTTCAGAATGCTTAGAAGCGCTTATCATAGAAAAAATAATAGAAATCAAGGAGGCAAAGTTTGTAAAACTGAATTGTGGGTGTGGTGAGGGGTATATTTATAGGCATTTTGAGGTTTGGGAAACTTTGCCCCTCCTTGTAGGATTGTATATCCCATACGTCACTAGCTCATGGACTCTTGCCAAATTACATGAAAGAAAGTACAATAGGTTTAGAATATACGATTTGCAAGAATATAACATGAATCTATTTGTATCACAAATGTAAGATAAAACAAGTATGGAAGTCTTATATGCCAATAGTACTGTACATTTATTTTCATTGTCAATTTGTATAATAGCATTCAGCAGACAACATACTATTATTCTGAATTAATTGAATGGATGGTCACAAATCATTCAAACGATTTTAAAATCCTTCTTGTCATGATACAATCATGTGGAGTAGTTGATACCTGGATTGGCTACCCCACAAAGGTGGTACTGTGTTCTCAGTCTGGAAAAGGTTAATGTGAATTGCTTTTTCCTGTGTGTGAAAACTGCTTTCAGAAAAGCTGTAAGCTGAAAGCCCCCTCCTCCCTCCCCCCCTCCTTAGTAGTGTTAATGTGTGTAGGAATGCAGAACGCTCCTCCCCTTGGAGACTGATAGCGGGAGCTAAGACTTGTTTGCATTGGTTGCCCTCGTAAATTATAACCCGGGCGTTGTCTTTGACAAGACAAAAAAAATTTGGTTGAAGTATGCAAGAGAGAGACTTTTTAGGCAGAACTGCCCTGTGGACCAAACCACTAACATCAGAACCGGCATTCTCCACATATCTAAAGGAACTTGGTAATAAGTTAGATATTGTGTAATTCTTTTCATGTCCCATTTTCTTTTTAAAGAACTGTAGCTTTGCAATTGTATGTTATTTTGAATGTCTTTATAATTTTGCACTGTATAACCTGTATTGATATTTTTGTTATTAAACACATAGAAAATCTCATTCTATCTTTTGGGCTCTAATATCCGAATTCACACTCCTGTTGAGATAAGGTTAAAGGCACGTTACCTAATTGTTAAATAGTGTGAGTTTTTAGGGTTTCCCCAAAACTCCCCTTTAATTTAAAAGTTTTGGTGGTGGCAGCAGGGAAATTGTTAATTAGAGCACTGTGGACAAGATTTGGGGGTTAATGTGGTATCCCTTTTAAGGTCATTTTGCAGAGTTGCAAGGGTAAGGGAACCAGAGCTGTGTGCCATTAAGCCCTTCATGCCCACACACCTCTATTGTGACGCTGAGGTTTGATACGTCACAAACTGGCTGGCAGCGGTGGGGATATTTAGAGCTTTTTTAGTGCTATTTGTATAGTACTAAAAGAAATTACATGTTTTTGTGTAATTTCCCAAAGACAGAACTCAGTGCCTAATTAGAGAGACATACAGTGCAAAGAAGCAATTCTTTTTCCCTTCCTCTTGTTTGTTTGTTGCTACTCTCATTATGGAAGCATATAGAAAGATGCCGAAAGAATTCCTGGAGCTAATTTGTCAGGAGAGAGCCATTGCAACTTTTGGCAAAACAAAGGAGCAGTTGGTCCAGGAACTGCAGCAGGCAGATGACATTCCAGCAGAGCAGGAAACAGGCACAGAGAGGGTTACTGTGGAACTGATAACCCAGGAGATGATACCTACTGCTGTTACCCCTGTGAGTGAAAAGGAGTCTGAGCTACAAACAGCACTCAGGTACTTGAGGGATGCTGATCCCAACCTAAGATTGAAATTGATCCTCAAGTTTCAAGAAGCAGCTGAGAGAAAGAGGGAGGCTGCAGCGAGAGAAAGAAAAGAAGAGTGAGAGGCTGCAGGAAGAGAAAGAGAGAGTGAAAGAGAGAGAGAGGAAAAGGATGCTCAACGGAGACATGAGCTGGAGGTTATGCAGAGGAACAGAACCAGCCTGTCTCCCCAAACCGGTGAACACGGGGAAACAGCAACAGAGAAGCCCCGCGTGGAGTATTTTCCAATGTTGGAAAGAGATACTGACTTGGATGTTTTTCTGAGGGGCTTTGAGAAGGTATGCAAGCAGTATCAGCTGCCCCCAGAGCAATGGGTTCGCTATTTAGCTCCTCATCTGAAGGGTAAAGCACTGGATGTATTTGCTTCACTTCCAGTGGAGGATGACCAGGACTATGAGGCCATAAAAACAGCCTTATTAAAAAGTTTTAACCTCACTCCGGAATTCTACAGGAAAATTTTTTGGAGTCTTCACCAAAGTGCAGATGACAGCTGCACAGAATATGTTGCACAGCTAAGGTCTGCTTTTAAAGGAGACAAAAAATGTTATAGAGATGCAACACTCATCTACTCTAATGCCAATTCCCAGAAAGTGCAATTGGTTTAACTTTTAAAAACCAAGTTAAAAATTAGACAAAAAGGAAGAGTGTCTGGGATGGCGCTCAAACAAATGGGGAGCTAAGAGTCAAACTAGGTAATGTGCAAGGCTCTGATATTGACCATATGTGTGTGTGTACTAGTGGCGTTATAAAAAGGTCAAAAGCAATAAACTAATCCGATGTAAAAATAGCAGGAAATGGAAAAGAGTAAATTTAAGTATGAATAATGTTTATTACATACAATTAAAAATATATAGTGATGCCGGCATCTAAAAACAAACACAATAAGTTTAAAATTATGATCAAGTGATCTCTTCTAAAACAAATGACAGAAATAAAGATACATGAAAATTCTTAAAAACCTGTTATGTCCTATTAGTATCGCAACATTGTCCAGCAAGTGGTTATTTGTGCAAACTTGTAACCAAAAAATTCCGGATAGCTTGCGTCCTCCTTTCCTTAGTGTTAGGGATAAGTGCAGCGTTCTCTGCAAGCGGTAGGAGAAAAGCGCTGTACACAAACAGTTCCAGGCTGCAGTGCAAAGGTGTTCCGGTGTGAAAGGTGCTCTGATGTGAGTGACTCTTTAACAATCCCACAAAGTATGGTGTAGGTCTGCTTTTAAGCAATGGACTGGGGGCCTAAAAGTCCTCACTCATGAGGCTTTGGAGGATTTGATGATCTTGGAGAAGTTCATGCAAACGCGAATTCCTGATGCCAGAGAATGGATTCTGCACAGGAAGCCCAAAACAGTGGCAGAGGCTGCAGATCTGGCTAATGATTACGCCAACAAGAGAACACCTGAAACAAGGCAGGCAGCTATCCAAGCTGTGTCTCCTAAGTGGAAAAGAGCAAACAAGGTAGCAGAGAGACCATCTCATCTACACCCTACAGCCAGAGGGGCAGGGGCCACACTGGGACAGGAGGATACCCGCCGGTGTTTCACTTGTAACCAGATGGGGCATCTGAGTTTCACCTGCCCAGAAAAGAAGAAGCCTGAGGGTGGGAATGTGGCTGGGGAACCAGTATCTGTTTTGTTTGTGGGTGGGTTCCCAAGGCAAAAGCGGAGAGATAACCTACAGAGGGTATCTGTGGGTGACCAGGTGTTAACAGGACTCAGGGATAGTGGAGCTTCGGTTACCTTGGTGCATCCTGAAATGGTAAAGCCGGAGAACATTATATCAGGGAGGACTGTGTCCATTCAAGGAATTGGGGGGAGTTTGCCCCGCAGTGCCTGTGGCACGAGTGTACCTTGATTGGGGTGTGGGAAAAGGTTTGCGGGAGGTGGAGATTTCTGCGGATATCCCTGTTGATGTTTTGCTGGGCGATGATTTGGGCCGGATGCTTTGTCAGTACGCCCCAGAAGACAGCACCTGCAACCTGGAAGGGCCCTGCTACAACTGAGGTACTGTGTGAAACTTTGGGGGACACAGAGGGGAGGCTGGGGATGGACACATCGCTAGCTGCACCAGAGCTGGAGGTATCCCACCAAAGAATGAAGAATGATTCCCTTGAACATGATTGCTGGGAGGGGGGGGGGCTGAGGGTTAATGCAGCTCTGCCTTTGTGTACACCAGTAATGTCTTGTTCTGATGAAGAGGAATGTATTGAAAATGTTTGTGACAATGTTGCTTCTATTGAACCTGGGCACTGGGAGGGAGAGCCTAGGGAGGGATGTATTGAAAATGTTTTTAACTATGTTGCTTCTATTGAACCTGGGTGCTGGGAGGGAGAGCCTAGGGTTAATGATGATTTACCTGAACCTGTACCAGTACTGTATTGTGCCAGTGAAAAGGGTTATACTGCCATTGATTATGACAATGGGATGTCTGATGTAGTGTGTGGGAATGTGAGAGCGCAGCAGGGCAGACTGAGTGTGTATACCCTTCTGTGCAAGAACCAGCATTGCATATGCAAGGAGGAGTGAATGGCATGGCTGGTGTAGGGGCCAGAGTACATCCTGCCCTGTTACAGAGAGTAAAACAGGATGGGACCCTGGGTGTGTCTGTGGACCTCCCCTACAGGAATGGCAGATGTGAAGAAGAGGGGGAGGGAGATGTAGCTGCAGTGACTAATGAACCTGCTACTCCTACAGAGCATACTGGGGTAGGTGTGAACAGTGGAGTATCTGACCTAAGCATAGCACCCTGAGGGGGTGCTAGATCCCTTTATGAGTGAGAGCGAATGTGTGATATCCTGCAAGGAAATGTCCTCCACAAGAGAAATTGTGTCAGCTGATGCCAATTGTTACAGGCGGCAAATGAATGCTGAGAGTGTGCAGAAAGGGCAGATCTGGTCTTATGAACGAGAAAGACTAGGATTTAGGTTGACATAGGTGATCAGTGTGGACTGACCCCCTATTTCCACCATTTTAAAAGGGGAGGTGTATGCAAGAGAGAGACTTTTTAGGCAGAACTGCCCTGTGGACCAAACCACTAACATCAGGACCGGCATTCTCCACATATCTAAAGGAACTTGGTAATAAGTTAGATATTGTGTAATTCTTTTCATGTCCCATTTTCTTTTTAAAGAACTGTAGCTTTGCAATGGTATGTTATTTTGAATGTCTTTATAATTTTGCACTGTGTAACCTGTATTGATATTTTTGTTATTAAACACATAGAAAATCTCATTCTGTCTTTTGGGCTCTAATATCCAAATTCACACTCCTGTTAAGACAAGGTTAAAGGCACGTTGCCTAATTGTTAAATAGTGTGAGTTTTTAGGGGTTCCCCACCAAAACTCCCCTTTAATTTAAAAGTTTTGGTGGTGGCAGCAGGGAAATTGTTAATTAGAGCAGTGTGGACAAGATTTGGGGGCTAATGTGGTATCCCTTTTAAGGTCCTTTTGCAGAGTTGCGAGGATAAGGGAACCAGAGCTGTGTGCCATTAACCCCTTCATGCCCACACCCCTCTATTGTGACGCTGAGGTTTGATTTGTCACACTCCTCCTTGTAGTTTCTTTGGCTACTCATGGTTGTAGCTACAGTTGTTTTTTGACTACCACAGAAGTACTGGGAAATTTCTATCATCTTCAATTACAGTGCAGACCTTGTAGTATAAGTGTTCAAGACAATCAAGAAACAGGAAAGAATCACTGAATCTGTAGACTATTATACCCAAGAATAATCTACTAGAAAAACCTGTTCATTGAATGCCACAAAACTGCTTCATATATTAGTAATGGTGTAAACCATTTCACTGTATGTGATTCGTGAACAGACCACAGTTTAAGAGAGATAAGCTGAATGTTCAGATGGCTCCCATCACTAAATTCCTCTCCAGACTTACAGCACTATGGTCTAGCCTGATAGGCTTCAACCATGTTCACACTACCAATCCAGATTTCCCTTTATCTAGATAGGGGAAGATTTCAATTATTTTAAATTATTTTATGAACTTTGCTATAAGAGGAGAAAATTAAATTAACATAGGCTATTTTCAATTTATACATCACAATTCACCCTACCGGCCACACTGTACCACAGTCTCCTTGTTTTTATACAAAAGATTTTAATGTAATTCAACAGGAACTCATGTGTGCCTTAGTGTGACAGGCAGTATATGTGGTAGGGAAAGACACAAATAGGTTATATTTAGGGGCTTCACCTAGTTGTGCAACAAATGTAAAATCTTTCAGAAGGTGAAATGGATGATACCCAATGGGTCCGATATTTTGACTATATTATTAAAGGGACATGAAACCCAATTTTTTTCTTTCATGATTCATATAGAGCATGTGATTTTAAACAACTTTCCAATTTATTTCTTTTATCTAATTTGTTTGTTCTCTTGGTAGCCTTTGCTGAAAAGGATACCTAGATAGGCTCAGGAGCTGCTGATTGGTGGTTTCACGTATATATGCCTCATTTTATTGGCTTATGCGTTACCTAGCTCCCAGTAATGCACTGCTGCTCTTCAATAAAGGATACCAAGAGAATCAAATTTGATAAATTAAGTAACTTGGAAAGTGGTTTAAAATTGTATGTAATTGTATTTTATTTGTATTGTAAATGTTGGGTTTCATGCCCCTTTAACTTATTGACCACTCAAAATCAACTAAAGCCACTAATAGTGCATAATAGTGCAACATAAGTACATAATAAACTCCTTTTCAAGGTATAGTATTTTTATTGCTACCACATTTTGGCAAACATTATTCAACTAAACTACAATCTATTCAGTTTACCTTGGGTTCTTTGTGAAAGATCTGATGATTGTACAGGATCCAATGCCCAGTGAAGCTGCTGCTGAAATTCAGGTCGATCTTCTGTATGTATAAGCTCATACACACTTTGGTGAATTACATCAGACTATGATACAAAAGAAAATGGAAACTATTAGAACTGCTACAATGTCATACCGCCGGTGTGCATGACTGATAAGTTATCTTCTAATGACATTTGAAAGATGACCTACTGCATATATATTAATAGGCTCTAGCATAGTTTAGATTTGGCAAAGCCAAATGGTGGATAAAATGAACAGTGATATAAAACTGGAGGACTAGGTAAATAAATAAAATTAATAATATTTGGTAATAATAAATAAAATTTAATATTACCAAACCCTAATGCCAAGTACAGACTCAATGGTACATTACTGACTGTAACTAAAGAGGAAAAGGTCTTGGGACTTATTATTTCAATTAAGATAATTTAAAAATTGGTAAAAAAAACAAACAAAAATGCAGCAGTGCAGCCAGTACTTGGTTGCATTAGGAGAGGTAACTAACTAAGGGGAATCGGGCTCTCTACAATAAGGCTGCGGAATTCCAGCGTATTTGCGGTTGACGGCTTGAAGTAGGCCTCCATGCCTCCTCTGCACAGTACAAGCTGATATTGTATTGCTGAATCTGCTCATGTGAACCTCTCAAGTGCCTGTTCTTAATTTAACATCTACCTCTCCCTTTAAGTTCAGTTGGGTTGTACACAAAAATATTAAACATTTCAGAAATAACAATCATGAGAGGGGTTAAGGAATAGACATGTATTAATATATTGTTAAAAAAGCGCATTGTTTTAGAAACGTATAATGCTCAGATAGACATGTAAATTTAAAATGGTATACATCTTGTAACAGCAAGTTACCAAAGAAATATACAGTAAGGAAGACACAAGAAATACCATACATCTGGTATAATATTTGAATGTTACACTCTTAGAGAAGATAGGGGATCTGAGGAAAAATTATAGAAATAAAATGAGTACTCATTCAATTTTGAACAGTTTGGGTTAATTGGTGAATGCCCATTTGATGGACGAGCTATTTGTGTATGTATAGAAATATAGCAATGAGAAGTTAGAATCTGTCACAAGTAGATTACATTCATTACCAGAAGGACTGGTAAAACAGAAACATGTCATTTAAACATCCCATAGGTGCCTGCAATATTGCATAAGCATGTTGCCATAGCAGCACACTAATAAGGGCACAAACAATACCAGCAGTATTAATTGTGGTGCACTGAATGTTTAGAATGTCTACATGATTGTTTGGAAAGATTGCCGTTTTACAGGTCCAATAGGATAAAATGTATGCTGGTGACAAGGGTATTAAGTACATTAGTGCTCTATAAGGAAAGAGCAGGCATTGAAAAGGAAATGTTTTACTTCAATATATCACACAGACACAACATATCCTCTCTAAAATGTAGTAAAGTATTTTATATCTAATGAGGTGCCAGTATTATCTAGTAATTTGGTAAAATGTGAATAAATATTTGTGGTATGAATCCAGATAGAGCAAGTTGAAGGGTAAAACTAAGTAGGATCTTAGCAGTGTGCATGTTATGACCACAGTATATGCAAACAATGTTGCAAGATTGCTAAAACACATGCACACCTCTGAGCTCTTCCACGAAACACAGCAAAAAACAGCGCTTCTGGATATACAAATGAACAGCACTTCTGGATATACAAATGAATGAAGACGCGTGCAGAGTTATTTGCTGCTAACTTTAAACGGAGACTGCAGAAGTCCCAATTAGGAAAAGGACATGTAAATTTACAACATAAAGCAACACAGCATTCTGGACTCAAATATATTTTTAGAGCCACATAAAAAGAGTGCGCACACAGTACTACTCACAGAATAAAAGGTTAAAAAAGGGTTGTAAAACACCACTGGTCACAGGATGATTGATCTGATGCAGCAGAATCGGCCTCTTTATAAGTAAATGTGCAAAAACACAGCTTTTGAACAAGGAGCCGGAACACCACTGGGAACTTGATACAGAGGCCCATATAAACCAATGCACCATATAAACCAACCAATACACCATATAAACCAATACACCATATAAACCAATACACCAGATAAACCAACCAATACACCATATAAACCAATACACCATATAAACCAATACACCAGATAAACCAACCAATACACCATATAAACCAATACACCATATAAACCAATACACCAGATAAACCAACCAATACACCATATAAACCAATACACTAGATAAACCAATACACCATATAAACCAACCAATACACCATATAAACCAATACACCAGATAAACCAATACACCAGATAAACCAATACACCAGATAAACCAATACACCAGATAAACCAATACACCATATAAACCAATACACCAGATAAACCAATACACCAGATAAACCAATACACCAGATAAACAAATACACCAGATAAACCAATACACCAGATAAACCAATAAACCAGATAAACAAATACACCAGATAAACAAATACACCAGATAAACAAATACACCAGATAAACCAATACACCAGATAAACAAAAACACCTTTGCAACAACATTTATATAATTGCTATACATAGTTACACTGCTGCAACAGAATGCTACAGACACTCTATGGCAGCAAAGTTTACAACAATGTATAACTGCTATATTGTTGCAAACGCTGCTGCTAAATGGCTAAGGACACGTGTGCACTCTCCTGAGCTCACCTAGGATTACTCTTTAACAAATGATACCAAGAGAACTAAGCAAAAGTGCTAATAAAAGTAAATTGGAAAATTGTTTAAAACTGCATGCTTTTTCTGTATCATTATAATTATCATCATAATTAATTTTTAAATTACTGTCCCTTTAAATGTTAAAATGGAACTAATTAGAAAAAAAAAATATATCCGCATATAGATTTTTAAGAAAAACAAAATTTATGCTTACCTGATAAATATCTTTCTTTCTTGACACGATGAGGCCTATTTATCAAGCTCCGAACGGAGCTCGAGGGCCTGTGTTTCTGGCGAGTCTGAAGACTTGCCAGAAACGCAAGTTATGGAGCAGCAGTCTAAAGACCGCTGCTCCATAACCTGCCCGCCTGCTCTGATCAGGTGGACAGAGATCGCCGCAATTCAACCCGATTGAGTAAGATCGGGTTGATTGACACACCCCTGCTGGCGGCCGATTGGCCACGAGTCTGCAGGGGCGGCGTTGCACCAGCAGCGCTGGTGCAATGCTAAATACGGAGAGCATATTGCTCTCTGCATTCAGCGATGTCTGTCGGACCTGATCTTCCCTGTCGGATCAGGTCCGACAGACATTTAATAAATACAGGTGGCCCTCGTTTTACAACGGTTCAATTTACACCGTTTCAGAATAACAACCTTTTTTTCCAGTCATGTGACTGCTACTGAAAAGCATTGAGAAGCAGTGCATTTATTAAAATAGCCAGTAGGTGGAGTTTTCCACTTGTGTTGCAGCAAAGCCAAGCAAGCTGAAATTAATCAATTTAACCAGACCTGAGCTATCGAGCAGATTTCAAAGGAACAAGATCTTCCTGTGTATAAATCCGTCCAGATTGAAATGCATAGAAGGAACTGTTTGCAGAAAAATGCAAGTGAAGTCTGTATTGTGTGATTATTTTATTAGGTTTATAATGCTGTTTAGAAAATGTTTTTGTTCATTTAACTTAGTTTAATTATATATTCTGTGTTGTGTGATTATTTTATTAGGTTTATAATGCTGTTTAGCATTTAAAGTCTTCATTTCAAAGCTTTAACAATAATGTATTAAGTGTTACTTATGACAATTTTGAGAGGGGCCTGGAACCAAACTCCCTCACTTCCCATTGACTTACATTATAAACTGGGTTTCAATTTACAACTATTTCGATTTACAACCATTCCTTCTGGAACCTAATCCCGGCGTAAACTGAGGGCTACCTGTAGACCTCGATGAGTCCACGGATCATCTAATTACAATTGGGAATATCACTCCTGCCCAGCAGGAGGCGGCAAAGAGCACGACAGCAAAGCTGTTAAATATCACCTCACTTCCCTCCAACCTCAGTCATTCGACCGAAGTAAAGGAGAGAAAGGAAGCAACAAGGTCCAGAGGTGTCTGAAGTTTATAACATACCAACAACCTGTCTAAAGACCAGGGCGGGCCGTGGACTCATCTTGTCAAGAAAAAAAATAATTTATCAAGTATAAATTTTGTTTTCTTTCTAATGACACAATGAGTCCACGGATCATCTAATTACTATTGGGAATCCATACCCAAGCTAAAGTACACAGATGATAAGGAAGGGACAAGACAGGGAACCTAAATGGAAGGCACCACTGCTTGAAGAACCTTTCTCCCAAAAGCGGCCTCAGCCGAGGCAAAAGTGTCAAATTTGTAGAATTTTGAAAAAGTGTGAGGAGAGGACCAAGTTGCAGCCTTGCAAATCTGTTCCACAGAAGCTTAATTTTTGAATGCCCAGGAAGAGGAAACAGCCCTGGTAGAATGAGCCATAACTCTCTCAGGAGGCTGCTGTCCAGCAGTTTCATAGGCAAAGCGAATAATACTCTTTAGCCACAAAGAAAGAGAAGTAGCCATAGCTTTCTGTCCCTTACGCTTCCCAGAGAAAACCACAAACAGAGCAGAAGATTGACGGAAATCCTTAGTCACCTGTAAATAGAATTTTAGCGCACGTACCACGTCCAGATTGTGTAGAAGCCGTTCCTTCTGAGAAGAAGGATTAGGACACAAGGAAGGAACAACAATCTCCTGATTAATGTTCTGGTCAGAAACTACTTTAGGGAGAAACCCTAATTTGGTACGTAAAACTACCTTATCCAAGTAAAAAATAAGGTAAGGAGACTCATACTCTAATGCAGAGAGCTCTGACACTCTACGAGCAGATGAAATAGCAACAAGAAACAAAACTTTCCAAGATAACAACTTAATGTCCAAGGAATGCATAGGCTTAAACGGAGCCCCTTGAAGAACCTTAAGAACTAAATTAAGACTCCAGGGAGGAGTAACTGAATTGAACACAGGCCTGATCCCGACCAAGGCCTGACAAAACGATTGCACGTTTTTTGTCCATAGGATCCTTAAAAGCACAACTATCCTTTATGGGGATAGTAGTCCTCTTGGCCAGAGTGGACATTGCCCCTTCCACATTGGGTACTGTTTGGCAAGAATCCTTGATAGAGTCCGCTATGGGAAACATCTTTTTAAACATAGGGGATGGAGAAAAAGGGATACCCGGTCTCTCACATTCCTTTGCAATGATCTCAGTAGCTCGATCTGGTACAGGAAAAACCTCCACCAAGGAAGGTACATCAAAATATTTGTTAAGCTCTACTTAAATGATACCCTATACACTCTAGTTAATATTTATGCCCCTAAGACACATCAGATCCCATTTTTGAGGCAGCATCTGGCGATGTCTACACACGATGGAGAGAGATTATACCTTCTACTCCAAGACACACCACTCTTACTCCCATATTGACTACATGTTCACGGACTCGTGGACCCTAGACAAAGCTCGCTTTGCGAGAATAGTGGTGTGTCCGTGGTCAGAACACGACATGCTGACAATCGGCTTAAACTCACTCCCCCCAGACGGTAGCTCGCGCTTGTGAAGGCTAGCGGACTACCTGATTAAAAACCCTTGGACTCAACAGACGGCGACGGACTTACGAGACTTCTTCAAATGGAATGACACCAAACGACGGACACTAACTTATGGGTGACTATGAAGGCTTTCCTTAGAGATACATTCTTAAAAAGAGCGGCGCAGTTGAGGAAGGATAGGGGTGCCACCTTAGCACAACTTTTTGGAGAACTCAGGCCCTTAGAATTACTGAATAAATTACACACTGACCCTACTCTGGCTGGTCATATCGGACAGCTCCGAGCTGAAATCGCGACCAAGGAGATGGCCCATATGCAGGAATCTTTACTCAAACTTAGGAAACTGTTCTACTATCAGGGAAACAGAGCGGATAGATTTTCTGACTGCTAAACTTAGGGCTAGAACCAAAGCTACACAAATTCAAAAGATATCACACCTTGGCAAAACCCTCCATGCCCCTAGAGATATAGAAGAGGCCTTTATGACCTACTATAGAGACCTATACAATCTGGATACCTGCCCGCATATCCCTAGAGCGAACGTACACATCGTCACAGACTTTTTCTCATCCCTAAACCTCCCTAGCCTAGATCCAGATGCGGCAGACCACCTCGCAAACCCCATAACCCGCTCTGAAATTAAAGAAGCCATTAGGTCGCTGAAGTTACACAAGGCCCCTGGACCAGATGGGTATACCCCCCTATTTTACAAAACCTTTGCGACTATCCTTATTCCATACCTCCAGCACCTTTTTGCAGAAACCTTTGAAAGTGGCTCCCTACCTCGAGAATTTCCATATCGACTATACCAAAAGAGGCTAAAGACCCGTTAGTGTGCCAGAACTACCAGCCTATATCGCTCATCAACCTAGACATAAAGATTTTCTCCAAGATACTGCCCACAAGATTAGGTCAGCTGCTCCCAGGTATAGTCCATAGAGATCAGGTGGGCTTTGTAATAAATCGTCAGGGCACTGACAGTACACGCCGCATATTGAATGTATTTGCAGAGGCCAGTAGGTCCGAAAGACCCCTTCTCACCCTGTCGTTCGATGCTGAAAAGGAGTTTGACAGGGTGAGATTGGACTACCTCATGGCAGTCCTTGAGGCAGTGGGCCTTCCTGAGGGCTACCGCAGAGCAGTGGGAGCTCTCTACTCTGGTTCGACCACCAGGGTTAGAGGTCTGGGATTCTGTTCCCGACCTTTTGAACTTAGGAATGGCACTCGACAGGGGTGCCCCCTGTCCCCCCTCCTCTTTGTGCTCGCTATTGAGCCATTAGCTGCCACCATCCAGGCACAAAGGGATATCAAGGGAATATATATACATGGGACATATCAGAAGCTCAGCCTATTCGCAGACAACTTGACTGTTTTCCTGACGGACCCAGACCAATCTCTCCCTACTCTCCTTGAGCTTTTTGACCTCTTTGGCGAATTGTCCTATTACAAACTTAATGTTACTAAGACAGAGGCCTATCCATTACATATACTTACGACCCAACTATGTATCCTATAGAATAAATATCAGTTCAAATGGAATTTAAAAGGAATCAGAAACCTAGGTGTCTTCCTCTCACATGATTTAAAAAATGTAATAACAGCTAATTATGACCATCTTCTTCAGAATTTCAAACAGACATTAACACTCCCCAGATACAAAGAAATCTCCTGGATGGGAAGAATATCCGCATTCAAAATTATGCTTCTTCCGAAACTCACTTACCTATATAGATACCAATACAACTCCCCAACACATACTTAGATAGCTTCCAATCAATATTGAACCAATGTGTTTGGTCGAACTCATGCCCGCACATAGCAAGCAAAATATTGCAGGCACCAATAGACAGAGGAGGACTAGGCCTTCCCAACCTCCGAACATAGTACGAGGCTGCTATACTTACGCATATAACAGGTTGGGGTACCAAGAGGGAACTTCCCCGCTGGTATGACATCGAACAAGCTTCCTTGGCCCATAATATCCTGTCGTCAGACCTGATATGGACCCCACAACATTGCAGACTCTTGCCCTCTTCACCTAATCCGGTTATAAAACACTGCCTCTCCATGTGGCACAAATTGCGCCACTCCCCCCAGGGGGCCCCTCATCCCTCCCCTATACACGGCATACAGGGTCTCCTTAAGGGCCTGCCGGACTTGAGTACCATTAGCTGGTCTGCTCTCTCCATTGCAATCATACAAGACATGCATACAGGTGGTACTTGGGCCTCAGGCCCAGAGCTTATCTCACACTATAAGATCCCACGCAAACTGCACTTTGAAGTCACCCGCTTCAGATCCCTAACATATAGTTTGAACTTCTTCAAAACTGAACCACGTGACTTAACAATATGGGAATCTAGATGGAAGATGGGAATACAGAACCACAGACCACTCACAACACATTACCAATATCTACTAAACTGCCCTATCTTACAAAAGACACACAATATATTAGCTTGGGAAAAAGACCTAGATAAAGTATTTAACAGCTTTGCTGTGGTGCTCTTTGTCGCCTCCTGGTGTGCAGGAGTGATATTCCCAATAGTAATGAGATGATCCGTGGACTCATCGTGTCATTAGAAAGAGACATAAAAGTGAACTTGAACTGTACCTCAGTACTAAACCCTTCTGTGTAGTATAATCACACAGTGTGGTATGCAGCTAACTCATACTTGCCCTGTTGGAAGCAAGCTCGGGTGGACAGGTTCCCTGCTTGAGAGCATTTTCTAGCTGTAGCTTAAAGGAACAGTTAAAGTCAAAATTAAACTTTCATGATTAAGATACAGCATGCAATTTTAAACAACTTTCCAATTTACTTTTGTTATCAAATTTGCTTTGTTCTCTTTGTATCTTTTATTGAAGAGTAAAACTAGGTAGGCTCATAAGAGCTAAGGTGTGTGCACGTGTCTTTAGTACTCTATGGCAGCAGTGTTTGGCAACATTATTTAAAGCTTTGTTATACAATGTTGCAAAACACTGCTGCCAGAGTACTAAAGACACAGAGAACAAAGCAAATTTGATAACAGAAGTAAATTGGAAAGTCGTTTAAAATTGCCTGCTCTATTCGAATCATCACAGTTTAATTTTGACTTTACTGTCCCTTTAATAAATGAGGCCCAAGATGTGACTCACAAATTTCATCAAGCCTACCTAAAGTGACACCAAATATAAGATCCCACACAAACTGCACTTTGAAGTCACCCGCTTCAGATCCCTAACATATAGTTGGAACTTCTTCAAAACTGAACCACGTGACTTAACAATATGGGAATCTAGATGGAAGATGGGAATACAGGACCACAGACCACTCACAACACTTTACCAATGTCTACTAAACTGCCCTATCTTACAAAAGACACACAATATATTAGCTTGGGAAAAAGACCTAGATAAAGTATTTGACGCCCAAACATGGATGAAAGCAATAGCCAACACCAGACAGACAATACATAGTATAACGTTTTTCAAATTGTTCTACAAACTTTAAACGAGATGGCACTGGGTCCCCAATAGGGAACGCAAATTTTACCCAGGTACCTCGGATAGATGCTGGAGGGAATGCGGTCAGAGAGGTGATGATGGAATAGATAGGTGTATATCCTGCACAAAAAACAGAGAGGGAAGGGAACAGGGTGTTATCCTCTGGCTCTCCTCAGCGGGTACCCTAGTGGACCCAGCAAATAAGACACATAAGAAGGGAGGTGGAGGGGAGCGCCAAATAAGGCTGAGGAAGGGGATAGGGAGTTGTACAAAAAGTGCAATAAATGAGTGCGATAAATGTGTAAAGGTACTAAAAACCTATAATTTTAATCCACAATAATGTTAAAATATATCAATGAGGTTCTCACAAAACAATAAATAAAAAGCTATTCATGGATCCATGTTACAATAGTAAAAATTACACATAAAAGACTGCACATAAAAAACATATAAAAACGATGGATAAATGATAAAAGAGTGGCCTGCAGTGCCGACCCTAGGTGAAGAATGGATATTGTTAGGCTCAAAGTGCACAGTGAGTGTTCCTGATATTACTAATAGTTCTTGTATGTCCAAACACGTGATAAAAAATTTTGAAAAAAGTTGAGAAAATCCAAAACAATAGTGAAAAAACAATGTCCTATCCCGTGTCCAATAGATGTGTAGATTGTGGTAAAAAAAAAATGGTGAAAAAAAAAAAAAAAAAAAAAAAAAGATATGTGGTGATGCAAAAATTCAAATAAGATGGTGAACTGTTCCAAAAGCTTAAAAACTTTAAAAAACTCAAAAACTTTAGAAAGCATAATTGATTGTTGAGTGTCTAACAATCCAAAACCAAAGGTGGTTACGGTGCAATAAAAAAGTGGTTGATTGTAAAAAATACAAAAAATTACAAAAAATTATATATGTGTAAAAACCTGAAAAAAAGAACAAACAATACTATAACATATACAAACTTTTAGGTGCATATATCAGTATTTGGCTTACTGAAATCAGTCGACGCGTTTTGGACTTCTGCTCCTGGCCTTTATCAAGACTGGTGATATGAGCAAGCTTTCAGAATTTATAATGAATGTGGCTGATGTTTGGGCGCCAAAAACGTATAGGCCACGCCCCTTTCCTGTTAAAATGTATTATGGGTATGGGCAAGAGTTTCACTGACTATGTGTCATCAAAAATATGTAACTTACATCTATCGAAATATTCCATCTGTATTCCCTGAGACTTTTAGTAAAACCTTCTTTACAGGACTATTTATAAATAATCTGTAATTTGTTAGTGAACTTTCTTTACTTTACTGGTTTGTATACTTCCTGTTATGTTTCATTTATTTACATCCGGTTTTAGTCTCTTTTCCCTTTTTTCTCAATCTCTTCCGATTCAAAATTACTGATATCAGTGGATTCTTTACTTCTATATTAGGATAAGGTAATCATACCTATGTGATTCCTATTATTTATTCTTAATTGTCTACAAATATTTCACTGACTTTGTTTACTCTGTTGATTTCCGGTTTCGCTATTTCAGCTTCCGGTTTTGCTATTTCTACTTCCGGTTTCGGAGCTTTCAATAAGGGGCAATTGTTTAGGTGCTTTTGTTTACCTCTCTGACTTCTGGTTCCATGATTACCTATTTATTATTGCACTAAATGGTGTTGAATCCACCATATAACAATATAAAAATATAAAATACGGATGATTTACCATCTACATTAGTCTACTTATAGACCTTTCAGGCAGTCTTTAATTTTCCTAAACTATCACTTGGAGTAAAGTTTCCGATTTCCTGGCTATATGTATAAATACAATATGACAGTAAAAACATTAAAAACAATAAGGAAATGTTGCCAATTAAAAAAAGACACTTTCCATAAAAACCACACTGATCAAATAAACGGAACTAGCCATAATGTCTATAAATCGAGTAGGTTAAAAACTACAGTTTGATAACACAATATAAAAAAAACCCACAATATAAAAAACCACAATAAAAGTATTTTAAAATGTATTTTAAAAAACACAGTGTGAAAAACCAGTGTGAAAAATATCAGTGTGAAAAATATCATATACACAATGATTTGATAAAACTTGAGGCATCGGATGACATCACTTTGATTAAATGGGAAAGGAAGACGATAAGGAGATATTCAATAAATACAAGTAAAATATAAGTAAAATTTGATTGAATACTGGACTTCTACTAAAGACTTCAGACTGGAAAATAGATTGTCTTGTAAAAATGTATAAATGTATTGTAAAAATGTATAAGGAGTGTCACAGACAAAGTCAATGTGCTGTAAGGTTATCTTATCAGACAAAATGATAATAATATGTGCAAGAACTGGTATAATTAAAAAGATGCTATAATAGTGTACTCTGAGAATATTCCTCATCCATCACAGATTTTAACTTGGAATATATCTATGTAGTTTCTTACACTCATATTAAGCTTAATCTTTGAGGTGGATGCCTAATGGTCAAATTGAGATATGGTAAAAATTGTAACTTATGTATTATTATAGGCTACTAGATGTGCCTTATTTCGTGAGATTAAATAGATGGGAGAGATCTTCTTTATTATTTAAACCCTTAGGGTAAAGACAGTTTAGGGAAAAAATCCATTTTGATTCTTGTAAAAGTAATTGATGTTCATGGTTCCCTCCTCTCCAGTTTCTTCTCACTATTTCTATTCCACAGAATTTCATATCTCTGATGTTTCCTCCATGTTTTGTGGTAAAGTGTTTGTATAGTGCTGTTTCTATACTCTTTTTCTCTATGCATAGTATGTGCTCTCTCATTCTATCTATCAATTGTCTGGAAGTTTGTCCTATGTACTGTAATTTACATGGACATTCAATGAGGTATATGACATTCTGGTCAGCACATCTTATCAAGTTATTAATCATAAATGTTTCTTTGGTATGTGCAGATGAGAATGAAGTTGTTTTCCAGCCATTTTTGCACGCCTTACAGTTCGGGCATGGAAAAAAGCCTTTTATTCTCTTGTTACATTGATCCACCACAGCACCTATTTTCTGTTTAGGGACACTCGGAGCCAGTCTGTTCTTCAAATTACTTGTCTTTCTGTAAACGAATTTTGGATGTGACATTAGTTTCTCTCCCAAGATGTCATCGTTTTTTAAAAGTGGCCAGTGCTTTCTAAAGATTTTCTCTAAAATATGTTTGTTCTCACAGTATTCTGTGATAAAAGGAACATTAATGATGTCGTCCCGATAATATTGTCTTCTCTTTAGTTTTATATTTTAAGAGGGTTTTTCTGTCAATAGCTTTGACTCCTTCAATTTTTTCTTCTAATAATGTTTCTTTATATCCTCTCTCTATAAATCTCTGTTTTAGCACCTGTGTTTGTTCTTCCCACTTTATTGGATCCGAACAATTCTTTTTTATTCTCAATAGTTGCCCCATGGGAATATTTTCCTTCCAGGTTTTGTGATGGCAGCTTTCATTATGAATGTAATTGTTACAATCGACCTCCTTAAAGAAGGTTGAAGTTTCAAATTTTCCCTTTCTTGTTTCTATTTTAAGGTCCAGAAAATGTATAGATTGTTTGTTACATTCATAAGTGAATCTCAGGTTCTTTGTGTTCTTATTCATGACTTCGATGGTATAATCTAAGTCTTCTACAGAACCTTTCCAAATAAGGAAAATATCATCAATGTATCTTACATAGAGGACCAGGTCCGCGCTAGCTGGGCAGGATTCCCAAAAAATTTGCTCCCACTGCCCCATATAAAGATTGGCGTAGCTAGGCGCGAACCTGGTCCCCATTGCTGTCCCACACTGTTGATGGTAAAACTTCTTATCATTGTTAAAATAATTGTGGGTTAAAATATAATGTATACTATTTAAAACAAAAGTGCATTGTGCTTCAGGGATACATGGGTCTTTAGAAAGAAAAAACTTTACAGCTTCAATGCCTCCTTCGTGCGGTATACTTGTGTAGAGCGAAACTACATCACAGGTCGCCATGATAAAAGACTCTTCCCATTTGAGATTTTCCAATATTGTCAAAATTTGTGTAGAATCCCTCAAATAGGATGGAAGGTTTATTACCTGTTTTTGAAGGATTTTGTCTACATATTCTGACAGGTTACTTGATATTGACCCAATTCCCGATATAATCGGTCTCCCTGGGGGCTTGGTCACCGACTTATGTATCTTCGGGAGTTGGTAAAACACTGGAGTAATAGGTTATTTCACCATTATATAATTATATTCTTTCTGGTTAAGTATCCCCAGTGCTTTAGCTTTCGAGGTCAAATCTTCCAAATCCTTTGTAAATTTAACTATTGGGTCGCCGAGTAACCTCTTATATGTTTTAGAATCACTTAAAATTCTATTGCACTCTTCCTCATATTTGCACTTATCCATCACCACGATTGCTCTGCCTTTGTCGGAGGGTTTAATAGTTAGATTGTAGTCTTTTTCAAGTCTTCTAATGGTATTCATCTGAGATCTGGATAGATTGTGTTTCACCTTCTTGAGTTTATTCTGACTTAACTCTCTGATGTCATTAAAGACATTTGTCTCAAAGGTTTCAATTGCACACCCTTTACTTCCCACCGGGTAAAAGGTGGATTTCGGTCTCAGATCTGTGTGTAAGAATTGATTGTTATTATTTGGGGCAATATAGTTGCGTTCAATTGGTGATTTGAGGAAATACCGTTTAAGTGTTAGTTTCCTCACAAATTCTTTCGTACTGATAAACGCCTGGAATTTATTCAGGCATTTAGTAGGCGCAAAACTTAGACCATGAGACAAGATGGATTCTTCTTGTGTGGTTAGTTCTCTCGAACTTAAATTGTATATACCATTAGTCACCTTTTGTATGGCCATTGGGTCAGTCTGCGATGTGTGAGGAGCCTCATTTCGTGTGCATTCTTCATGCTGTGACTCTATTGGCTTTATTTTCTTCATTTTTATACCGCTTTTTTTTCCTCTACGGGTCTTCTTTTTTGTTGGGTAGCATTTTCCTGGTCCTCCGAATCTGTGTTTTTCCTCTTTCTCTGTGTTTTTTCTTTTACTCTTGGTGGTAAGGGGTTTCCCCCTAAAAAAGATGACTCTGACGTAGAGGCTGGAATGTTAGTTACTTCTGTAGTGTAGGTCACTTTATCATGTCTTTCTTGTAATTTTGGACCTTTGTTATGTTTCCCTTGTGGTGTTAAATCCTGCATCCTTGATTTGTACTATAATCAGTACTTCTTCGTCGATAATTGTGGCAAAAGTAGCCTCTAGGTTCTCTTTGATCAGAATCTCTTCTCCTGAAGTCAAACACATCATCTCTATCTTCCGGGTGAGGAAACCTTCTGTCCTCTCCGTACCTTGTTTGGAATCTGGGTCTATCAGATTCTCTATCTTCATATTGATGATCATTCACTTGGTATGGTGTATGTGGGTGTCTTTTGTAGTGATACGGTCGGTTATCGGGGTTCCAATAATGATTGAAATTACGTTGATTCTCGTAATTTCGATAATGCCTGTTGTTATTTCTCCTCTGGTAAGTATGGTTACGGCCATATGTATTTTGATGGTAGTTACGTTCATTATATTGCCGAATCGGCCTGTCCCATATTTCACGATTACGGTCTTGAAATTGTGCATTATGCGAGTCCTTCCTTATCTTGTATCGGTTGGACTCTTGGTGTTTAATATAGTTGTTCGATTGTTTCCTACCGTGTCTTACTACATTCCATCCATCTCCTGTTTCTCTGTCCGAGATGCTTACAGTTTTCTGTAGAGTAGTTTCTCCATGTTTTTCACTCTGGGATGATGTGTCTAAATGGACATCTGTGGGGTCAGTTCTTTTAGTGATCTCCAATTCTCTATTTAGTTTTTTCATTTTCTTTGTAATGATGTCTTCCCTTACTTTGGTGACCTTCTTGAACATTGAATTCTTTCTTTCTGTAATCTCTTTTTCTTCTACCTCTGTAACCTCAATATTATTTAGCATTGTTTCGTCATCTTTAATATCTAAGTCTAATTTAGTTAGGAGGGAACTTCTATAATCAATAATGAGTTTAAACAAATTCCTAGATGCCTCCAAGAGTATATTTATCCATTTGTCTACATATAATACAAAGAAAGAAGAAAATCAAGGATGCAGGAAACATAACAAAGGTCCAAAATTACAAGAAAGACATGATAAAGTGACCTACACTACAGAAGTAACTAACATTCCAGCCTCTACGTCAGAGTCATCTTTTTTAGGGGGAAACCCCTTACCACCAAGAGTAAAAGAAAAAAAACAAAGAGAAAGAGGAAAAACACAGATTCGGAGGACCAGGAAAATGCTACCCAACAAAAAAGAAGACCCGTAGAGGAAAAAGAAGCGGTATAAAAATGAAGAAAATAAAGCCAATAGAGTCACAGCATGAAGAATGCACACGAAATGAGGCTCCTCACACATCGCAGACTGACCCAATGGCCATACAAAAGGTGACTAATGGTATATACAATTTAAGTTCGAGAGAACTAACCACACAAGAAGAATCCATCTTGTCTCATGGTCTAAGTTTTGCGCCTACTAAATGCCTGAATAAATTCCAGGCGTTTATCAGTACGAAAGAATTTGTGACGAAACTAACACTTAAACGGTATTTCCTCAAATTCCCAATTGAACGCAACTATATTGCCCCAAACAATAACAATCAATTCTTACACACAGATCTGAGACCGAAATCCACATTTTACCCGGTGGGAAGTAAAGGGTGTGCGATTGAAACCTTTGAGACAAATGTCTGTAATGACAGAATAAAGTCAGAATAAACTCAAGAAGGTGAAACACAATCTATCCAGATCTCAGATGAATACTATTAGAAGACTTGAAAAAGACTACAATCTAACTATTAAACCCGCCGACAAAGGCGGAGCAATCGTGGTGATGGATAAGTGCAAATATGAGGAAGAGTGCAATAGAATTTTAAGTGATTCTAAAACATATAAGAGGTTACTCAGCGACCCAATAGTTACATTTACAAAGGATTTGGAAGATTTGACCTCGAAAGCTAAAGCACTGGGGATACTTAACCAGAAAGAATATAATTATATAATGGTGAAATACCCTATTACTCCAGTGTTTTACCAACTCCCGAAGATACATAAGTCGGTGACCAAGCCCCCAGGGAGACCGATTATATCAGGAATTGGGTCAATATCAAGTAACCTGTCAGAATATGTAGACAAAATCCTTCAAAAACAGGTAATAAACCTTCCATCCTATTTGAGGGATTCTACACAAATTTTGACAATATTGGAAAATCTCAAATGGGAAGAGTCTTTAATCATGGCGACCTGTGATGTAGTTTCGCTCTACACAAGTATACCGCACGAAGGAGGCATTGAAGCTGTAAAGTTTTTTCTTTCTAAAGACCCATGTATCCCTGAAGCACAATGCACTTTTGTTTTAAATAGTATATATTATATTTTAACCCACAATTATTTTAACAATGATAAGAAGTTTTACCATCAACAGTGTGGGACAGCAATGGGGACCAGGTTCGCGCCTAGCTACGCAAATCTTTATATGGGGCAGTGGGAGCAAATTTTTTGGGAATCCTGCCCAGCTAGCGCGGACCTGGTCCTCTATGTAAGATACATTGATGATATTTTCCTTATTTGGAAAGGTTCTGTAGAAAACTTAGATTATACCATCGAAGTCATGAATAAGAACACAAAGAACCTGAGATTCACTTATGAATGTAACAAACAATCTATACATTTTCTGGACCTTAAAATAGAAACAAGAAAGGGAAAATTTGAAACTTCGACCTTCTTTAAGGAGGTCGATTGTAACAATTACATTCATAATGAAAGCTGCCATCACAAAACCTGGAAGGAAAATATTCCCAAGGGGCAACTATTGAGAATAAAAAAGAATTGTTCGGATCCAATAAAGTGGGAAGAACAAACACAGGTGCTAAAACAGAGATTTATAGAGAGAGGATATAAAGAAACATTATTAGAAGAAAAAATTGAAGAAGTCAAAGCTATTGACAGAAAAACCCTCTTAAAATATAAAACTAAAGAGAAGACAATATTATCGGGACGACATCATTAATGTTCCTTTTATCACAGAATACTGTGAGAACAAACATATTTTAGAGAAAATCTTTAGAAAGCACTGGCCACTTTTAAAGAACGATGACATCTTGGGAGAGAAACTAATGTCACATCCAAAATTCGTTTACAGAAAGACAAGTAATTTGAAGAACAGACTGGCTCCGAGTGTCCCTAAACAGAAAATAGGTGCTGTGGTGGATCAATGTAACAAGAGAATAAAAGGCTTTTTTCCATGCCCGAACTGTAAGGCATGCAAAAATGGCTGGAAAACAACTTCATTCTCATCTGCACATACCAAAGAAACATTTATGATTAATAACTTGATAAGATGTGCTGACCAGAATGTCATATACCTCATTGAATGTCCATGTAAATTACAGTACATAGGACAAACTTCCAGACAATTGAAAGATAGAATGAGAGAGCACATACTATGCATAGAGAAAAAGAGTATAGAAACAGCACTATACAAACACTTTACCACAAAACATGGAGGAAACATCAGATATGAAATTCTGTGGAATAGAAATAGTGAGAAGAAACTGGAGAGGAGGGAACCATGAACATCAATTACTTTTACAAGAATCAAAATGGATTTTTTCCCTAAACTGTCTTTACCCTAAGGGTTTAAATAATAAAGAAGATCTCTCCCATCTATTTAATCTCACGAAATAAGGCACATCTAGTAGCCTATAATAATACATAATTTACAATTTTTACCATATCTCAATTTGACCATTAGGCATCCACCTCAAAGATTAAGCTTAATATGAATGTAAGAAACTACATAGATATATTCCAAGTTAAGATCTGTGATGGATGAGGAATATTCTCAGAGTACACCATTATAGCATCTTTTTAATTATTCCAGTTCTTGCACATATTATTATCATTGTGTCTGATAAGATAACCTTACAGCACATTAAGACTTTGTCTGTGACACTCCTTATACATTTTTACAATACACTTATATATTTTTACAAGACAATCTATTTTCCAGTCTGAAGTCTTTAGTAGAAGTCCAGTATTCAATCAAATTTTACTTATATTTTACTTATATTTATTGAATATCTCCTTATCGTCTTCCTTTCCCATTTAATCAAAGTGATGTCATCCGATGCCTCAAGTTTTATCAAAACATTGTGTATATGATATTTTTCACACTGATATTTTTCACACTGGTTTTTCACACTGTGTTTTTTAAAATACATTTTAAAATACTTTTATTGTGGTTTTTTATATTGTGGGTTTTTTTTATATTGTGTTATCAAACTGTAGTTTTTAACCTACTCGATTTATAGACATTATGGCTAGTTCCGTTTATTTGATCAGTGTGGTTTTTATGGAAAGTGTCTTTTTTAATTGGCAACATTTCCTTATTGTTTTTAATGTTTTTACTGTCATATTGTATTTATACATATAGCCAGGAAATCGGAAACCTTACTCCAAGTGATAGTTTAGGAAAATTAAAGACTGCCTGAAAGGTCTATAAGTAGACTAATGTAGATGGTAAATCATCCGTATTTTATATTTTTATATTGTTATATGGTGGATTCAACACCATTTAGTGCAATAATAAATAGGTAATCATGGAACCGGAAGCGCTAGAAATAGCGAAACCGGAAGTCAGAGAGGTAAACAAAAGCACCTAGAAAATTGCCCCTTATTGAAAGCTCCGAAACCGGAAGTAGAAATAGCGAAACCGGAAGCTGAAATAGCGAAACCGGAAATCAACAGAGTAAACAAAGTCAGTGAAATATTTGTAGACAATTAAGAATAAATAATAGGAATCACATAGGTATGATTACCTTATCCTAATATAGAAGTAAAGAATCCACTGATATCAGTAATTTTGAATCGGAAGAGATTGAGAAAAAAGGAAAAAGAGACTAAAACCGGATGTAAATAAATGAAACATAACAGGAAGTATACAAACCAGTAAAGAAAGTTCCCTAACAAATTACAGATTATTTATAAATAGTCCTGTAAAGAAGGTTTTACTAAAAGTCTCAGGGAATACAGATAGAATATTTCGATAGATGTAAGTTACATATTTTTGATGACACATAGTCAGTGAAACTCTTGCCCATACCCATAATACATTTTAACAGGAAAGGGCATGGCCTATACGTTTTTGGCGCCCAAACATCAGCCACATTCATTATAAATTCTGAAAGCTTGCTCATATCACCAGTCTTGATAAAGGCCAGGAGCAGAAGGCCGAAACGCGTCAACTGATTTGAGTAAGCCAAATACTGATATATGCACCTAAAAGTTTGTATATGTTATAGTATTGTTTGTTCTTTTTTCAGGTTTTTGTAATTTGTATTTTTTTGTATTTTTTACAATCAACCACTTTTTTATTGCACCGTAACCACCTTTGGATTTGGATTGATAGACACTCAACAATTAATTATGCTTTCTAAAGTTTTTTGAGTTTTTTAAAGTTTTTAAGCTTTTGGAACAGTTCACCATCTTATTTGAATTTTTGCATCACCACATATCTTTTTTTTTTTTTCACCATTTTTGTTTACCACATCTACACATCTATTGGACACAGGATAGGACACTGTTTTTTCACTATTGTTTTGGATTTTCTCAACTTTTTTCAACATTTTTTTCACGTGTTTGGACATACAAGAACTATTAGTAATATCAGGAGCACTCACTGTGCACTTTGAGCCTAACAATATCCATTCTTCACCTAGGGTCGGCACTGCAGGCCACTCTTTTATCATTTATCCATCGTTTTTATATGTTTTTTAAGAGGGGTGATGATGTCCACACCTGGTGGAGTTGCCCAGAATTACAGCAGTTATGGACCAAAATCCTAAACCTGATAAGATCTCTCTCTATACCTGTGAGTTGGGGCCCTGAGACTTGCTTGCTATATCTGAACATGACTAAAATTCTGAAACCTCAGAAACAGCTCCTTATCTACCTCTTGATGTCTACCAAACTTGCTATAGCAAGGTATTGGAAACAAATTAATGCCCCTACCTTAGATAAAATGCTTGAGATTATGTCACATGTTAAAACGATGGAAAAGGTGGTTTGTACAAATAGGGGTACCATGGATCTCCACGCCACCACATGGGCTCAATGGGAGATGCTTTCTCAAAGACCAATGTCTGAAGCCTGAATCCATAAACTATTCCCATATACCCCTCCTCCTTCTTCCCTTACCTTCCCTCTGTCTCTATTTTCCCTCCTTTCTCGTCCCTTCCTTGTTCCTGCTCTTCCCTCTTTTTCTTTGATACCTCATATGATTATTTTTGATGTTGTATCTCACCCCCTCAAGCATCATGAGAGGTGAGAGAGGATACTATGCAATGTACTCTCCAAATTATCTGTTAATATGAACCATTGTTAATTCAGTGTTTTAATTCTACTATCTTTGTTCATGGAGCAGTGGTTTATAGCTCCACCAAGTTTATAATGGACACTCCTCTCCACAGAGACTGATCTAAAGACTGTTAACAACTTCTATGAGTGTCCAGAAATTTGTATACCTGTATTAATTGAAAATTGTTTGAGGACTATGACAATCGACCAGACCCCTGTGAGAGTCTGGGGATTAAATCCCAGTAAGATGTTTATTATACTGTGTTCTGCATACTTTGTATTATGAATAGGACTACCTAAACACATCTTGCTGCTGTGCCATTGATTATGTTGTGTCCTCAATAAAAATTATAATAAAAATAAATAAAAAATAAATATTTGTTTAGCTTACTGGATTTCTTAGGATTAACTATGACTGTGGTATCTATAAGGAAATAGAGAAGGCGCCACATAGCATAATTCCGTATGATGTATCAGAATATAAATTGTAGCTCAATTCACTCACGTGTATAAAAGCACCAAGATGTGGTGCTGGCTAGGCAAACCGGAACCTCAGAGTTGTCCGGTAAACTCTCCTCTTAGGCAAAGACTCCCAGAAGCCAAAAAATGGTATTCACCAAATAGGCTATGTAGTCAGGAAAGCACCGTTCCGCCTCCAGCAGTTGTAAAAAAGTGACTTCAATGAAGAGTATCCAAAGAGAAACAAAGTAGCAAATTGTATATATTAAAAGTGTTTATTACAACACATTAAAAACACAGCAACGCGTTTCTCAGTATCATGTACTGTTTCATCAGGCTGAATAAAACTATACAACATTTGCTACTTAATATACACGCCCTAATCTCTCTTAATTAGTCATATGACTGGCAGGTGTTTGCAAACACATTCATGTCAATACAGCATATATCAATATATAACCTATAATAACATTTTTCTTACAAACAATATCAAATCTTGTAAACTCTGGCAACATTCTACATTTTACAACTGCTGGAGGCGGAACGGTGCCTTCCTGACTACATAGCCTATTTGGTGAATACCATTTTTTGGCTTCTGGGAGTCTTTGCCTAAGAGGAGAGTTTACCGGATAACTCTGAGGTTCCGGTTTGCCTAGCCAGCACCACATCTTGGTGCTTTTATACACGTGAGTGCATTTGAGCTACAATTTATATTCTGATACATCATACTGAATTATGCTATGTGGCGCCTTCTCTATTACTGAATGTTTATTTTTCCTCTTGCGCTTTCCCTGCAGCGCGGGAAAAGCAGACAACGCATCAGAAACTGCAAAGGACATGAGGGAAGCGATGTCCTGCAACGTAACTCCAGGGGGAGTTAAAGAGGAAGCACAGGGCACTGCATGTGTGGGCGGTAAAAGTTGGGATGCTTGAGGAGAAAACTGTGGCATGTATTGAACATTGTCATTAGACTCCTGAACAGCATCCGCCTTAGAAAATGTTGGCTCAGAAAAAAGTCTATCCCTATAATTTAAAGATTTCTCAATACATGAGGAAGAGAAAGGGATTGGTGGTTCCACATTGGCATCAAAACATAAAGAACAAGTGACATTTTG
This sequence comes from Bombina bombina, assembly GCF_027579735.1. NCBI lineage: Eukaryota > Metazoa > Chordata > Amphibia > Anura > Bombinatoridae > Bombina > Bombina bombina. The sequence continues at coordinate 47,554 of NW_026510962.1, forward strand.
CAGGGCCTCTTGGTCCATTATAACTCACAATGGATCAAATTATCAAATTAAAAACTTACATTTTTTAATAAAAATTCAAACCGAAAAAAAAAATACGTTACTGTCTCTTTAAAATTTAAACGTAACTTTTTTACTTTTCTATGCAGAGAGGACTAAATAGCTATGCAAATACTACAGAACACCTCTACTAAATAGCTATGCAAATACTGCAGAACACCTCTCTTAACTTTGCTGAGGTGCCTACCTGCCCCTCTGATACAGGCTACAAATCCCCTCAGTCAAACGATCCGGAACTCGGGTGTAGATAATAGTGAACCGCTGTCCGGTTCTAGAAAGGCATGCCCTGATTTAAACATGCGGATTCCTGACTGAAATTATTCTCTCATTCCTCCCGATCACAGAAAGTGATGAAAAAGTGGTGCGCAACGCAAATTGCCGCCTCACATAGCTCCGCCCATCGTGGGCATCTCAAACAAGTAATCTCCCTGTCAGCATTTTACTACTAAAGAGAACCATCAAAAAACTGAGCTTAAAACACCTCCTCAGCCGCAGTGCCTGCCTAAAATGCTGCCTACATAAGTACCCTCCTTTGATCCCTAGGAGGATTTATGTGTTCCATGTAAATAAAGTGCTCCAACTTTTTCTGAGTTCCTCTTGTTTTGCCCAGAACCAGAAAAATAAAGTCAGCACTTACCTCATAAATCTGCCAGACAGCAAGGCAGCTCACCAGGTTTGAGAGGTCCTCTCCCTCACATAGACCTGTGGAGAAAAAGATAAAGACTGAGTAATCTTACTCATGCTTTCAGAGTTAGGGCAGCATAAATTACATGGGAGGCGCAGTGAGAATTATGTCCCACAAGTTCCCATTGCTCTAAAGCCACCACTGCTCTACTGAAGAGACTGATATGGACTATGGCTACACCCCAGAACAAAGCTGCACAATCTTGTACTACTTAAAAAATAATAAAATCTTGCTTGAAGGATCTTTTACTAATACCTAACTTTACCACTTCCTTGCTCGAGCGTAGGCAAAGAGAATGACTGGGGTTGGAGGGAAGGGAGATGATATTTAACAGCTTTGCTGTGGTGCTCTTTGTCGCCTCCTGCTGTGCAGGAGTGATATTCCCAATTGTAATTAGATGATCCGTGGACTCAACGTGTCATTAGAAAGAAATTCAGAGACATAAAAGTGAACTTGAACTGTACCTCAGTGCTAAACCCTTCTGTGTAATATAATCACACAGTGTGGTATGCAGCTAACTCATACTTGCCCTGCTGGCAGTGAGCTCAGGTGGACAGGTTCCCTGCTTGAGAGCATTCTCTAGCTATAGCTTAAAGGGACAGTTAAAGTCAAAATTAAACTTTCATGATTCAGATACAGCATGCAATTTTAAACAACTTTCCAATTTACTTCTGTTATCAAATTTGCTTTGTTCTCTTGGTATCATTTATTGAAGAGTAAAACTAGGTAGGCTCATAAGAGCTCAGGTGTGTGCACGTGTCTTTAGTACTCTATGGCAGCAGTGTTTAGCAACATTATTTATAGCTTTGTTATACAATGTTGCAAAACACTGCTGCCAGAGTACTAAAAACACAGAGAACAAAGCAAATTTGATAACAGAAGTAAATTGGAAAGTCGTTTAAAATTCCCTGCTCTATTCGAATCATCACAGTTTAATTTTGACTTTACTGTCCCTTTAATAAATGACGCCCAAGATGTGACTCACAAATTTAATCAAGCCTACCTAAAGTGACACCAAATATAAGCTTAGATTTCCAACAGCACTCCATTTATCAAGATGTGTATGCAGCTTGATTGACCTTTCTTGATTGCCCTTTCTGTTCAGATCCACTCATGTGAGCCTGCATACAAGTCTTAAGATTACTGCTTCCTATCCTCTGTACCACGTCAGCTTTGTTAAGGGTGACTTACACCCCCTGCACTAACACAACTAGCTACACAACAGCAGTGGTGGGGATCCTACACAACAGCAGTGGTGGGGATGTTGAAGCAAATTGATTGGGCAGTGTTTAATACAGGTGGTGGACGCTGCTTTGCAAGCCTCAAGTGCAAAAGGACAGGTTCCCTGTGTGTGAACCTTGTCAGTCTGCCATTTTTATATAGTGCATTCTGCAGTTATGCTCAGAATGTCTTGCAAAGAGCTATGCTACAATGAGTCACAAATTTTAGCTTAGACAATTTCACTTGGCATTCACGGGCTACATCCACTAACTTAGTACAACCCTCTCATTTTGCTGATTTAAAACATTTAGGGCCAGATTACGAGTGGCATCTTAACAGTTACATGTGAGCGAAAAAGGGTTTAACATGGCTGTTTGAGCGTTGGGTTTACTACTCGTATTACAAGTTGAATGTAGACGCAAATGCGTGACCATAATCGTGATTTACACTAAAATGATTACCAAGTCATCAGAGCTCTAGTTAAAGGGACAGTCTACCATAGAATTGTTATTGTTTTAAAAAATAGATAATCCCTTTATTACCCATTCCCCAGTTTTGCATAACCAACACAGTTATATTAATATACTTTTTACCTCTGTGATTACCTTGTATCTAAGAACCTTCTTCCAGCCCCCTGATCACATGACTGTGACTGTTTTGTATTGTGCTAAATCTTAAATAACCCCCATGTGCCTGAACACAGTGTTGTCTATATGGCCCACGTGTACTTTCTGTCTCTTTGTGTTGAAAAGAGATTTAAAAAGCATGTGATTAGAGGCAGCCCTCAAAGGCTTAGAAATCAGCATATGAGCCTACCTATGTTTAGTTTAATCTAAGAATACCAAGAGAAAAAAGCAAATTTGATGATAAAAGTAAATTGGAAAGTTCATTAAAATTAAAAGTCCTATCTGAATAATAAAAACAGAATTTATGCTTACCTGATAAATTACTTTCTCCAACGGTGTGTCCGGTCCACGGCGTCATCCTTACTTGTGGGAATATCTCTTCCCCAACAGGAAATGGCAAAGAGTCCCAGCAAAGCTGGCCATATAGTCCCTCCTAGGCTCCGCCCACCCCAGTTATTCAACCGACGGACAGGAGGAAAAATATAGGAGAAACCATATGGTACCGTGGTGACTGTAGTTAGAAAAAATAATTCATCAGACCTGATTAAAAAACCAGGGCGGGCCGTGGACCCGACACACCGTTGGAGAAAGTAATTTATCAGGTAAGCATAAATTCTGTTTTCTCCAACATTGGTGTGTCCGGTCCACGGCGTCATCCTTACTTGTGGGAACCAATACCAAAGCTTTAGGACACAGATGAAGGGAGGGAGCAAATCAGGTTACCTAAACGGAAGGCACCACGGCTTGCAAAACCTTTCTCCCAAAAATAGCCTCCGAAGAAGCAAAAGTATCAAATTTGTAAAATTTGGCAAAAGTGTGCAGTGAAGACCAAGTCGCTGCCTTACATATCTGGTCAACAGAAGCCTCGTTCTTGAAGGCCCATGTGGAAGCCACAGCCCTAGTGGAGTGAGCTGTGATTCTTTCAGGAGGCTGTCGTCCGGCAGTCTCATAAGCCAATCGGATGATGCTTTTAAGCCAAAAGGAAAGAGAGGTAGAAGTCGCTTTTTGACCTCTCCTTTTACCAGAATAGACAACAAAGAAGATGTTTGTCTGAAATCTTTTGTAGCCTCTAAATAGAATTTTAGAGCACGGACTACGTCCAAATTGTGTAACAAACGTTCCTTCTTTGAAACTGGATTCGGACATAAAGAAGGTACAACTATCTCCTGGTTAATATTCTTGTTAGAAACAACCTTTGGAAGAAAACCAGGCTTAGTACGCAAAACCACCTTATCTGCATGGAACACCATATAGGGCGGAGAACATTGCAGAGCAGATAACTCTGAAACTCTTCTAGCAGAAGAAATAGCAACCAAAAACAAAACTTTCCAAGATAGTAACTTAATATCTATGGAATGTAAAGGTTCAAACGGAACCCCTTGAAGAACTGAAAGAACTAGATTTAGACTCCAGGGAGGAGTCAAAGGTCTGTAAACAGGCTTGATCCTAACCAGAGCCTGAACAAATGCTTGAATATCTGGCACAGCTGCCAGTCTTTTGTGTAGTAAGACAGATAAAGCAGAGATCTGTCCCTTTAGAGAACTTGCAGATAATCCTTTCTCCAAACCTTCTTGTAGAAAGGAGAGAATCTTAGGAATTTTTATCTTCCACGGCGTCATCCTTACTTGTGGGAACCAATACCAAAGCTTTAGGACACAGATGAAGGGAGGGAGCAAATCAGGTTACCTAAACGGAAGGCACCACGGCTTGCAAAACCTTTCTCCCAAAAATAGCCTCCGAAGAAGCAAAAGTATCAAATTTGTAAAATTTGGCAAAAGTGTGCAGTGAAGACCAAGTCGCTGCCTTACATATCTGGTCAACAGAAGCCTCGTTCTTGAAGGCCCATGTGGAAGCCACAGCCCTAGTGGAGTGAGCTGTGATTCTTTCAGGAGGCTGTCGTCCGGCAGTCTCATAAGCCAATCGGATGATGCTTTTAAGCCAAAAGGAAAGAGAGGTAGAAGTCGCTTTTTGACCTCTCCTTTTACCAGAATAGACAACAAAGAAGATGTTTGTCTGAAATCTTTTGTAGCCTCTAAATAGAATTTTAGAGCACGGACTACGTCCAAATTGTGTAACAAACGTTCCTTCTTTGAAACTGGATTCGGACATAAAGAAGGTACAACTATCTCCTGGTTAATATTCTTGTTAGAAACAACCTTTGGAAGAAAACCAGGCTTAGTACGCAAAACCACCTTATCTGCATGGAACACCATATAGGGCGGAGAACATTGCAGAGCAGATAACTCTGAAACTCTTCTAGCAGAAGAAATAGCAACCAAAAACAAAACTTTCCAAGATAGTAACTTAATATCTATGGAATGTAAAGGTTCAAACGGAACCCCTTGAAGAACTGAAAGAACTAGATTTAGACTCCAGGGAGGAGTCAAAGGTCTGTAAACAGGCTTGATCCTAACCAGAGCCTGAACAAATGCTTGAATATCTGGCACAGCTGCCAGTCTTTTGTGTAGTAAGACAGATAAAGCAGAGATCTGTCCCTTTAGAGAACTTGCAGATAATCCTTTCTCCAAACCTTCTTGTAGAAAGGAGAGAATCTTAGGAATTTTTATCTTATTCCATGGGAATCCTTTGGATTCACACCAACAGATATATATTTTCCATATTTTATGGTAAATCTTTCTAGTTACCGGTTTTCTGGCCTGAACCAGAGTATCTATCACAGAATCTGAAAACCCACGCTTCGATAGAATCAAGCGTTCAATCTCCAAGCCGTCAGCTGGAGGGAGACCAGATTTGGATGTTCGAATGGACCCTGAACAAGAAGGTCCTGTCTCAAAGGTAGCTTCCATGGTGGAACCGATGACATATTCACCAGGTCTGCATACCAAGTCCTGCGTGGCCACGCAGGAGCTATCAAGATCACCGAGGCCCTCTCCTGTTTGATCTTGGCTACCAGCCTGGGAATGAGAGGAAACGGTGGAAATACATAAGCTAGGTTGAAGGTCCAAGGTGCTACTAGTGCATCGACTAGAGTCGCCTTGGGATCCCTGAATCTGGACCCGTAGCAAGGAACCTTGAAGTTCTGACGAGACGCCATCAGATCCATGTCTGGAATGCCCTATAATTGAGTTAGTTGGGCAAAGATCTCCGGGTGGAGTTCCCACTCCCCCGGACGGAATGTCTGACGACTCAGATAATCCGCTTCCCAGTTTTCCACACCTGGGATGTGGATCGCAGATAGGTGGCAGGAGTGATCCTCCGCCCATTGAATTATTTTGGTCACTTCTTTCATCGCCAGGGAACTCCTTGTCCCCCCCTGATGATTGATATACGCAACGGTCGTCATGTTGTCTGATTGGAATCTTATGAATCTGGCCTTTGCTAGCCGAGGCCAAGCCCTGAGAGCATTGAAGATCGCTCTTAGTTCCAGAATGTTTATCGGGAGAAGAGACTCTTCCCGAGACCATAGTCCCTGAGCTTTCAGGGACTCCCAGACCGCTCCCCAGCCCACTAGACTGGCGTCGGTCGTGACAATGACCCACTCTGGTCTGTGGAAGCTCATTCCCTGGGATAGATGGTCCAGGGTCAGCCACCAACGGAGTGAATCTCTGGTCTTCTGATCTACTTGAATTATTGGAGACAAGTCTGTATAATCCCCATTCCACTGTTTGAGCATGCACAGTTGTAATGGTCTTAGATGAATTCGTGCAAAAGGAACTATGTCCATTGCTGCAACCATCAACCCTACTACTTCCATGCACTGCGCTATGGAAGGACATGGAACAGAATGAAGAACCTGACAAGTGCTTAGAAGTTTTGACTTTCTGACCTCTGTCAGAAAAATCCTCATTTCTAAGGAATCTATTATTGTTCCCAAGAAGGGAACTCTTGTTGACGGAGACAGAGAACTTTTTCTATGTTCACCTTCCATCCGTGTGATCTGAGAAAGGCCAGAACGATGTCTGTATGAGCCTTTGCTTTTGACAGGGACAACGCTTGTATTAGAATGTCGTCCAAGTAAGGTACTACTGCAATGCCCCTCGGTCTTAGAACCGCTAGAAGGGACCCTAGTACCTTTGTGAAAATCCTTGGAGCAGTGGCTAACCCGAATGGGAGGGCCACAAACTGGTAATGTTTGTCCAGAAAGGCGAACCTTAGGAACTGATTATGTTCTTTGTGGATAGGAATATGTAGGTACGCATCCTTTAGATCCACGGTAGTCATAAATTGACCTTCCTAGATAGTGGGTAGAATCATTCGAATGGTTTCCATCTTGAACGATGGTACCCTGAGAAATTTGTTTAGGATCTTCAAATCCAAAATTGGTCTGAAAGTTCCCTCTTTTTTGGGAACTACGAACAGATTGGAATAAAATCCCATTCCTTGTTCCTTTATTGGAACTGGGTGTATCACTCCCATCTTTAACAGGTCTTCTACACAATGTAAGAACGCCTGTCTCTTTATTTGGTTTAAGGATAAGTGAGACATGTGGAACCTTCCCCTTGGGGGTAGTTCCCTGAATTCCAGAAGATAACCCTGAGAAACTATTTCTAGCGCCCAGGGATCCTGAACATCTCTTGCCCAAGCCTGAGCAAAGAGAGAGAGTCTGCCCCCTACTAGATCCGGTCCCGGATCGGGGGCTACTCCTTCATGCTGTTTTGTTAGCAGCAGCAGGCTTCTTGGCCTGCTTACCCTTGCTCCAGCCTTGCATCGGTTTCCAGGCTGGTTTGGGTTGTGAGGCATTACCCTCTTGCTTAGAGGATGCAGAATTAGAGGCCGGTCCGTTCCTGAAATTGCGAAAGGAACGAAAATTAGACTTATTCTTGGCCTTGAAAGGCCTATCTTGTGGAAGGGCGTGGCCCTTTCCCCCAGTGATGTCTGAGATAATCTCTTTCAATTCTGGTCCAAATAGAGTTTTACCTTTGAAAGGGATGTTAAGCAATTTTGTCTTGGATGACACATCCGCTGACCAAGACTTTAGACAAAGCGCTCTGCGCGCCACGATTGCAAACCCTGAATTTTTCGCCGCTAATCTAGCTAATTGCAAAGCGGCATCTAAAATAAAAGAGTTAGCCAACTTAAGTGCGTGAACTCTGTCCATAACCTCCTCATATGGAGTCTCTCTACTGAGCGACTTTTCTAGTTCCTCGAACCAGAACCACGCTGCTATAGTGACAGGGACAATGCACGAAATGGGTTGTAGAAGGTAACCTTGCTGTACAAAAATCTTCTTAAGCAAACCCTCCAATTTTTTATCCATAGGATCTTTGAAAGCACAACTATCCTCGATAGGAATAGTAGTGCGTTTGTTTAGAGTAGAAACTGCCCCCTCGACCTTAGGGACTGTCTGCCATAAGTCCTTTCTGGGGTCAACCATAGGAAATAATTTCTTAAATATAGGGGGGGGGAACAAAAGGTATGCCGGGCTTTTCCCACTCCTTATTCACTATGTCCGCCACCCGCTTGGGTATAGGAAAAGCGTCGGGGTGCACCGGAACCTCTAGGAACTTGTCCATCTTGCATAATTTCTCTGGAATGACCAAGTTGTCACAATCATCCAGAGTAGATAACACCTCCTTAAGCAGTGCGCGGAGATGTTCTATTTTTCCTGAATCTGAAATTTCCCCATCTGACAAAACCTCCCTCATGGCCACTTCAGATTGGTGTGAGGGTATGACAGAACAATTATCATCAGCGCCCTCCTGCTCTTCAGTGTTTAAAACAGAGCAATCGCGCTTTCTCTGATATGTAGGCATTTTGGATAAAATATTTGCTATGGAGTTATCCATTACAGCCGTCAATTGTTGCATGGTAATAAGCATTGGCGCGCTAGATGTACTAGGGGCCTCCTGCGTGGGCAAAACTGGTGTAGACACAGTAGGGGATGATGTAGTATCATGTTTACTCCCCTCATCTGAGGAATCATCTTGGGCAATTTCATTATCTGGGGCAGTACTGTCCTTACTTTGTTTGGACGCTATGGCACAATTATCACACAAATTTAAATGGGGAGACACATTGGCTTTCATACATATAGAACATAGCTTATCCGAAGGCACAGACATATTAAAAAGGCTTAAACTTGTCAATAAAGCACAAAAAATGTTTTAAAACAAAACCGTTACTGTCTCTTTAAATTTTAAACAGAAAACACTTTATTACTGAATGTGTGAAAAAGTATGAAGGAATTGTTCAAAAATTACCACAGTGTCTTAAAGCATTAAGAGTATTGCACACCAAATTTCAGAGCTTTAACCCTTAAAATAACGGAACCGGAGCCGTTTTCAAATTTAACCCTTATACAGTCCCAGCTATAGCCTTTGCTGAGACCCAACCAAGCCCAGAGGGGAATACGATACCAAGTGACGCCTTCTAGAAACTTTTCCAGCTACTTTCAGATCCTCACACATGCATCTGCATGTCCTGCTCTCAAAAAACAACTGTGCAGTAATGGCGCGAAAATGAGGCTCAGCCTACAACTGGGAAGGCCCCCTGACTGGAAAAGGTGTCTAACATAGTCCTGCCGTTAATAAACGTTCCCCAAGTTTATAAATGTGAATTATCAGCATCAACATGAATAAAATGCCCAAATAAAGCAATCGATTTAGCCAATAAAAGTGTCTACCAGTTTTATAGCCCATATTAAGCCCTTTATTCTGTTTGTTTGACTAAGAAAATGGCTTACCGGTCAGCAGAAAAGTCTGCTAACTGTTTCCCCCAACTGAAGTTACTTCATCTCAACAGTCCTATGTGGAAACAGCAATCGATTTTAGTTACTGTCTGCTAAAATCATCTTCCTCTCACAAACAGAAATCTTCATCCTTTTCTGTTTCAGAGTAAATAATACATACCAGCACTATTTTAAAATAACAAACACTTGATAGAAGAATAAAAAACTACATTTAAACACCAAAAAACTCTTAACCATCTCCGTGGAGATGTTGCCTGTGCAACGGCAAAGAGAATGACTGGGGTGGGCGGAGCCTAGGAGGGACTATATGGCCAGCTTTGCTGGGACTCTTTGCCATTTCCTGTTGGGGAAGAGATATTCCCACAAGTAAGGATGACGCCGTGGACCGGACACACCAATGTTGGAGAAAGTTTAATTTATACTAGACTGTCCCTTTAATTGTTTCACAAAACAAAAAAGTTGCACAAAACACATCAAAAATACATTATAAAGTATAGTTACACTAAAAAAAACCACTATCTAATAAAATTTGTTTTAAAAAAAAATGTAACAAAAAAGTTATAAGGGCTCGAAGATATGAAGTCTCAATTTTACCCTATGAGATGGATGTCGGAACCTCGCTTTCTTTGGATTGACTTATTCCAGTACTTTTCGACACATCAGCTGGAGCTGTATCTTGGAGCGGACCCAAGTTTTGTTTTCCCTGGAGAAGAGCGCCTGCCATTGGTGGATTACAGGTGACGTAACAGTCCACACCCCCACATGAGCTGTTCATTGTACGGAGCACAGCGGAGGCCCTGTGAGCCACTTAATTTGAAGCAAGGATCTTCGGGAGCGGCACAGAGGCGGCTACATATCAGGTAGCTACGCGGCCAAGTGTACACATGATATTATTGCTATGTGGTGAGTGACTCTGTTTTACACGTCTTCTAATAATGATTTATTGAATTGTTCACTAATCCGGAGAGACTTTCTTGGGTCCTACATATTACCATAGAGCCTGGTGTGGCTCAGCCGTAGTGTTTGGATTTCCTTTTTTTGTATTTGTATATGTATTTACAGACATATATACATATATAAACACATAAATACTATATATATATATATATATATATATATATATATATATATATATATATATATATATATATATATATATATATTGTATTTATGTAATTGCATTGGAGCAGTTAAGTAGATGAAAACATGAAAAAACATATTTATGCAATATATATATCTGTATATATTTATACCTATAATCATGTGTATATATATATATATATATATATATATATATATATATATATATATATATATATATATATATTACCAAAATACCATCATATATATACAGAAATATGTATTTATGAATATATAGAACATATTCTTTTATGTGAAGAACATTGGAATGTAAAATATTCATATTTTCATGTCGGGTTAGCGCACTTGAGAATATGTGATCAGATTTGCAAGCGAGTAGGGTGTTTTTTCTCCACTTTTTTGCTCCATCGACTTCTATGAGGGAATATGTTATCGCATGCGCGATATTCATAGTTCTGCTTTTTAATCGCATCAGGTTAGCGCAAGAGTAAAAACATAATTTATGCTTACCTGATAAATTCCTTTCTTCTGTTGTGTGATCAGTCCACGGGTCATCATTACTTCTGGGATATAACTCCTCCCCAACAGGAAATGCAAGAGGATTCACCCAGCAGAGCTGCATATAGCTCCTCCCCTCTACGTCACTCCCAGTCATTCGACCAAGAATCAACGAGAAAGGAGAAACCAAGGGTTAAGTGGTGACTGGAGTATAATTTAAAAGATATTTACCTGCCTTAAAAAACAGGGCGGGCCGTGGACTGATCACACAACAGAAGAAAGGAATTTATCAGGTAAGCATAAATTATGTTTTCTTCTGTTATGTGTGATCAGTCCACGGGTCATCATTACTTCTGGGATACCAATACCAAAGCAAAAGTACACGGATGACGGGAGGGATAGGCAGGCTCATTATACAGAAGGAACCACTGCCTGAAGAACCTTTCTCCCAAAAATAGCCTCCGAAGAAGCAAAAGTGTCAAATTTGTAAAATTTGGAAAAAGTATGAAGCGAAGACCAAGTTGCAGCCTTGCAAATCTGTTCAACAGAGGCCTCATTCTTAAAGGCCCAAGTGTAAGCCACAGCTCTAGTAGAATGAGCTGTAATTCTTTCAGGAGGCTGCTGTCCAGCAGTCTCATAGGCTAAACGAATTATGCTACGAAGCCAGAAGGAGAGAGAGGTAGCCGAAGCCTTATGACCTCTCCTCTGACCAGAGTACACGACAAACAGGGAAGACGTTTGTCGAAAATCCTTAGTTGCCTGCAAGTAGAACTTGAGGGCACGAACTACATCCAGATTGTGTAGAAGACGTTCCTTCTTTGAAGAAGGATTCGGGCACAGGGAAGGAACCACGATCTCTTGATTGATGTTCCTGTTAGTGACTACCTTAGGTAAGAACCCAGGTTTTGTACGCAGAACTACCTTATCTGAATGAAAAATCAAATAAGGAGAATCACAATGTAAAGCTGATAACTCAAAGACTCTCCGAGCCGAAGAAATAGCCATTAAAAATAACACTTTCCAAGATAACAACTTTATATCAATGGAATGAAGGGGTTCAAACGGAACTCCTTGTAGAACGTTAAGAACAAGGTTTAAACTCCATGGCGGAGCAACAGTTTTAAACACAGGCTTGATCCTAACTAAAGCCTGACAAAAGGCCTGGACGTCTGGATTTTCTGACAGACGCCTGTGCAACAAGATGGACAGAGCTGAGATCTGTCCCTTTAATGAACTAGCCGATAAACCCTTTTCTAAACCTTCTTGTAGAAAGGACAATATCCTAGGAATCCTAACCTTACTCCAGGAGTAACCTTTGGATTCGCACCAGTATAGGTATTTACGCCATATCTTATGGTAAATCCTTCTGGTAACAGGCTTCCTAGCCTGTATCAGGGTATCAATAACCGACTCAGAAAAACCACGTTTTGATAAAATTTCCAAGCAGTCAGCTTCAGAGAAGTTAGATTTTGATGTTTGAATGGACCCTGTATCAGAAGGTCCTGTCTTAGAGGTAGAGACCAAGGCGGACAGGATGACATGTCCACTAGATCTGCATACCAAGTCCTGCGTGGCCATGCAGGCGCTATTAGAATCACTGATGCTCTCTCCTGTTTGATTTTGGCAATCAATCGAGGAAGCAGCGGGAAGGGTGGAAACACATAAGCCATCCCGAAGTTCCAAGGTGCTGTCAAAGCATCTATCAGAACCGCTCCCGGATCCCTGGATCTGGACCCGTAGCGAGGAAGTTTGGCGTTCTGGCGAGACGCCATGAGATCTATCTCTGGTTTGCCCCAACGTCGAAGTATTTGGGCAAAGACCTCCGGATGAAGTTCCCACTCCCCCGGATGAAAAGTCTGGCGACTCAAGAAATCCGCCTCCCAGTTCTCCACTCCCGGGATGTGGATTGCTGACAGGTGGCAAGAGTGAGACTCTGCCCAGCGAATTATCTTTGATACTTCCATCATTGCTAGGGAGCTTCTTGTCCCTCCTTGATGGTTGATGTAAGCTACAGTCGTGATGTTGTCCGACTGAAACCTGATGAACCCCCGAGTTTTTAACTGGGGCCAAGCCAGAAGGGCATTGAGAACTGCTCTCAATTCCAGAATGTTTATTGGCAGGAGACTTTCCTCCTGATTCCATTGTCCCTGAGCCTTCAGAGAATTCCAGACAGCGCCCCAACCTAGTAGGCTGGCGTCTGTTGTTACAATTGTCCAGTCCGGCCTGCTGAATGGCATCCCCCTGGACAGATGTGGCCGAGAAAGCCACCATAGAAGAGAGTTTCTGGTCTCTTGATCCAGATTCAGAGTAGGGGACAAGTCTGAGTAATCCCCATTCCACTGACTCAGCATGCACAATTGCAGCGGTCTGAGATGTAGACGTGCAAAGGGTACTATGTCCATTGCTGCTACCATTAAGCCGATCACCTCCATGCATTGAGCTACTGACGGGAGTTGAATGGAATGAAGGACACGGCATGCATTTAGAAGCTTTGTTAATCTGTCTTCTGTCAGATAAATCTTCATTTCTACAGAATCTATAAGAGTCCCCAAGAATGGAACTCTTGTGAGAGGAAAGAGAGAACTCTTCTTTTCGTTCACTTTCCATCCATGCGACCTTAGAAATGCCAGAACTAACTCTGTATGAGACTTGGCAGTTTGAAAGCTTGAAGCTTGTATCAGAATGTCGTCTAGGTACGGAGCTACCGAAATTCCTCGCGGTCTTAGTACCGCCAGAAGGGCACCCAGAACCTTTGTGAAGATTCTTGGAGCCGTAGCCAATCCGAATGGAAGAGCTACAAACTGGTAATGCCTGTCTAAGAAGGCAAACCTTAGATACCGGTAATGATCTTTGTGAATCGGTATGTGAAGGTAAGCATCCTTTAAATCCACTGTGGTCATGTACTGACCCTTTTGGATCATGGGTAAGATTGTCCGAATAGTTTCCATTTTGAACGATGGAACTCTTAGGAATTTGTTTAGGATCTTTAAATCCAAGATTGGCCTGAAAGTTCCCTCTTTTTTGGGAACCACAAACAGGTTTGAGTAAAACCCTTGTCCTTGTTCCGACCGCGGAACCGGATGGATCACTCCCATTAATAACAGATCTTGTACACAGCGTAGAAACGCTTCTTTCTTTATCTGGTTTGTTGACAACCTTGACAGATGAAATCTCCCTCTTGGGGGAGAGAATTTGAAGTCTAGAAGGTATCCCTGAGATATGATCTCTAGCGCCCAGGGATCCTGAACATCTCTTGCCCAAGCCTGGGCAAAGAGAGAGAGTCTGCCCCCCACTAGATCCGGTCCCGGATCGGGGGCCCTCGATTCATGCTGTCTTAGGGGCAGCAGCAGGTTTCCTGGCCTGCTTGCCCTTGTTCCAGGACTGGTTAGGTTTCCAGCCTTGTCTGTAACGAGCAACAGCTCCTTCCTGTTTTGGTGCAGTGGAAGTTGGTGCTGCTCCTGCTTTGAAATTCCGAAAGGGACGAAAATTAGACTGTCTAGCCTTAGCTTTGGCTTTGTCTTGAGGCAGGGCGTGGCCCTTACCTCCTGTAATGTCAGCGATAATTTCTTTCAAACCGGGCCCAAATAAAGTTTGCCCCTTGAAAGGTATATTAAGTAATTTGGACTTAGAAGTTACATCAGCTGACCAGGATTTTAGCCACAGCGCCCTACGTGCCTGAATGGCGAATCCTGAGTTCTTAGCCGTAAGTTTGGTTAAATGTACTACGGCCTCCGAAATGAATGAATTAGCTAGTTTAAGGACTCTAAGCCTGTCCGTAATGTCGTCCAGCGTAGCTGAACTAAGGTTCTCTTCCAGAGACTCAATCCAAAATGCTGCCGCAGCCGTAATCGGCGCGATGCATGCAAGGGGTTGCAATATAAAACCTTGTTGAACAAACATTTTCTTAAGGTAACCCTCTAATTTTTTATCCATTGGATCTAAAAAAGCACAGCTATCCTCCACCGGGATAGTGGTACGCTTAGCTAAAGTAGAAACTGCTCCCTCCACCTTAGGGACCGTTTGCCATAAGTCCCGTGTGGTGGCGTCTATTGGAAACATCTTTCTAAATATTGGAGGGGGTGAGAACGGCACACCGGGTCTATCCCACTCCTTAGTAACAATTTCAGTTAGTCTCTTAGGTATAGGAAAAACGTCAGTACTCGCCGGTACCGCAAAGTATTTATCCAACCTACACAATTTCTCTGGTATTGCAACAGTGTTACAATCATTAAGAGCCGCTAAAACCTCCCCTAGTAATACACGGAGGTTCTCCAATTTAAATTTAAAATTTGAAATATCTGAATCCAATCTGTTTGGATCAGAACCGTCACCCACAGAATGAAGCTCTCCGTCCTCATGCTCTGCGAGCTGTGACGCAGTATCAGACATGGCCCTAGTATTATCAGCGCACTCTGTTCTCACCCCAGAGTGATCACGCTTGCCTCTTAGTTCTGGTAATTTAGCCAAAACTTCAGTCATAACAGTAGCCATATCTTGTAATGTTATCTGTAATGGCCGCCCAGATGTACTAGGCGCCACAATATCACGCACCTCCCGGGCGGGAGATGCAGGTACTGACACGTGAGGCGAGTTAGTCGGCATAACTCTCCCCTCGCTGTTTGGTGAAATTTGTTCAATTTGTACAGATTGGCTTTTATTTAAAGTAGCATCAATACAGTTAGTACATAAATTTCTATTGGGCTCCACCTTGGCATTGGAACAAATGACACAGGTATCTTCCTCTGAATCAGACATGTTTAACACACTAGCAAATAAACTTGCAACTTGGTTACAATCTTATTTAACAAAAACGTACTGTGCCTCAAAGAAGCACTAAACGATTAAATGACAGTTGAAATAATGAACTGAAAAACAGTTATAGCATCAATCCTTGAAAACAACACAACTTTTAGCAAAGGTTTGTTCCCATTAGTAAAGTAACAATAATTAAATTTGAAACATAAAAATTACAGAGCAACGTTTTTAATCACAGTCAATATATAAGTCTCACAGCTCTGCTGAGACAATCTACCTCCCTCCAAAGAAGTTTGAAGACCCCTGAGTTCTGTTAGAGATGAACCGGATCATGCAGGAAATACAAGAGTAACTGACTGGAAATTTTTGATGCGTAGCAAAGAGCGCCAAAAACGGCCCCTCCCCCTCACACACAGCAGTGAGAGAGAAACGAAACTGTCACAATTAAAACAAGCAACTGCCAAGTGGAAAAATAATGCCCAAACATTTATTCACTCAGTACCTCAGAAAATGCAAACGATTCTACATTCCAGCAAAAACGTTTAACATAATAAATACCTATTAAAAGGTTTAATGTACTTTTTACAGAGTAATTCCAGTGAAGTACCATCCCCAGAATACTGAAGTGTAGAGTATACATACATGTCATTATAACGGTATGGCAGGATTTTCTCATCAATTCCATTCAGAAAATAAAAACTGCTACATACCTCAATGCAGATTCATCTGCCCGCTGTCCCCTGATCTGAAGCTTTTACCTCCCTCAGATGGCCGAGAAACAGCAATATGATCTTAACTACTCCGGTTAAAATCATAGTAAAAACTCTGGTAGATTCTTCTTCAAACTCTGCCAGAGAGGCAATAACACGCTCCGGTGCTATTGTAAAATAACAAACTTTTGATTGAAGTTATAAAAACTAAGTATAATCACCATAGTCCTCTCACACATCCTATCTAGTCGTTGGGTGCAAGAGAATGACTGGGAGTGACGTAGAGGGGAGGAGCTATATGCAGCTCTGCTGGGTGAATCCTCTTGCATTTCCTGTTGGGGAGGAGTTATATCCCAGAAGTAATGATGACCCGTGGACTGATCACACATAACAGAAGAAAGCTGTTTACTTTCATCTTATACCACTCCACTTGTAATCTGGGCCACCTTTTTTCAGTTTACCGATTAAATATACAATGCTTAGATAATTTATAAATGTTCCACTGAACATTCTTGACAGACTGTGGTATCTTCAACTACCTGGATTAGAAAATTATTCCTTAAAAAGGGCTCGTTTATAAGCAACAGGATTCCAGAGCAATTTCAATTGGATAAATAAACTGGGAACATTCTGGTACTTTTCTAGCACCAAAATCAAGAACAAAAACGAAAAACAGATTTCCTTAGTGGCTTCCAAATAATATTTCAAAGCTCTGACAACAAATCTACCCGCGAAGGAGTTAGATACAGAGTTAAAATAAGATTTGGAATGGTAATGTGCCATTTGTCATGAGACAGAAAGTGTGTGTAGCCACCAGTCACCATTATGTAGTAAGTGGGAATTAAACATATAGCTCTGTTTAATAAGTGCAATAATAAAAGGTTCTATCAGATTAGGGCCAGATTAGAAGTGGAGCGATAATATCGCTTTCGTGAGACACGGCTGAGAACCTAGCGCACTCGAAAGGGGTAATTGTGCAGCAATGGCAGCAAATTCTATAGGCCTTTTTATTTATAGCGCGCCCGCAATCTGGCGAATTTGTTAGTTTGTGGGAGAACAATAGATTAGCGCTCCACTTGTAATCTAGTCCTAAATCATTTTATTATTTCTTATTATGTCCATTTAAAAGGGGTATTGCACTGTGATTTTTTTTCTCCCCTTTAATGTGTTTCCAATTATCAATTTCTTTAATGTAATTGGCAAGAGTCCATGAGCTAGTGACATATGGGATATACAATCCTACCAGGAGGGGCAAAGTTTCCCAAACCTCAAATGCCTATAAATACACCACTCACCACACCCACAATTCAGTTTTACAAACGTTGCCTCCCTATGGAGGTGGTGAAGTAAGTTTGTGCTTGATTTTTCTTCTATGATAAGCGCTTCCTCAGCATATTGAAGCCCAATTCCTCTCAGAGTACAGTGTTTGTCAGTGGGATGTGAAGGAAGTATCACCTATTGATTTTATGGTTTTCCTTGCGGGAAATCTTTTCAAGGGTTCTCTGTTATCGATAGTAGAGATTCATCTCCTACCTCCTTTTTCAGATCAACAATATACTCATATATACCATTACCTCTGCCGATACTTTTTCAGTACTGGTTTGGCTATCTGCTATATGAGGATGGGTGCCTTTCGGTAAGTATGTATTATTACTTAAGACACTCTCAGCTATGATGGTTTGGCGCTTTATGTATTAATATAAAGTTTTAAATATATGTATTTACTTATATTTGCCATGAATCAGGTCTATGTATATTTCCCTTTTGCAGTCAGTTTCAGTATAGGAATTATGTTTGGGAAGTTTATTTAAACTTTTTTCTTACCTGGGGTTCAGCCTTTTTCAATTTGACTCATTTTTTCGCGGGCAAATCTAGGCTCGCGAGGGCGCAAAATGCTGTTTTTTTATTACGTCATTCTTGGCACAAAACAATTTTGGCGCGAAGTTGATGGCGCAAGTTTCGTCATTTTTGGCATCTTTGTTAACGCTAGTTGTTTTGGTGCAAAATTGCATTTGTTATGATGCGAATTGTGTCATTTCCTGGTGATAGTTTTGCGCCAAAAATGTTTTAATCCCTTTTTTGCGTTATGCGTCATATTTGGTGCAAAAGTTTTGTCATTTTACCCCTCTCCCTCTATTGCTCGCTGTTTTCATATGCCTAGATTATGAGTTTTGTCGGTAAAGACCCGCGGTGCTTCCCTTCAACTCTCAATACCAGTGTTGCCTACGGTAGCGGTACGCTGGAAAAAAACGTGCCCGTGCACGATATCCCCATAGGAAACAATGGGGCTGAGCTGGCTGAAAAAAAACCTAACACCTGCAAAAAAGCAGCTTTCAGCTCCTAACGCAGCCCCATTGTTTCCTATGGGGAAACACTCTCTAAGTCTACACCTAACACCCTAACATGAACCTTGAGTCTAAACACCCCTAACCTTACACTTATTAACCCATAATCTGCCGCCCCCGCTATCGCTGACACCTGCATTATACTATTAACCCCTAATCTGCCACTCCGGATACCGCCGCAACCTACATTATCCCTATGAACTCCTAATCTGCTGCCCCTAACATCGCCGACACCTATATTATATTTATTAACCCCTAATCTGCCCCCCAACCTCGCCGCCACCTACCTACACTTATTAACCCCTAATCTGCCTCCCTAACATCGCCACCACCTACATTCAATTATTAACCCGTAATCTCCCGACCCCAATGTCGCCGCTACTATAATAAAGTTATTAACCCCTAAACCTAAGTCTAACCCTAACTTTAACACCCCCCCTAAGTTAAATATAATTTAAATTAAACAAAATAAATTTACTATAATGAAAACAATTATTCCTATTTAAAACTAAATACTTACCTATAAAATAAACCCTAATATAGCTACAATATAACTAAAAGTTACATTGTAGCTATTTTATGATTTATATTTATTTTACAGGCAACTTGTATTTATTTTAACTAGGTACAATAGCTATTAAATAGTTAATAACTATTTAATAGCTACCTAGTTAAAACAATTACAAAATTACCTGTAAAATAAATCCTAACCTAAGTTACAAATACACCTAACACTACACTATCAATAAATTAATTACATAAATTAACTACAATTATCTAAACTAAAATACAATTAAATAAACTAAACTATAATACAAAAACAAACAAACACTAAATTACAGAAAATAAAAAATATATTACAAGAAGTTTAAACTAATTAACCTAATCTAAGCCCCCTAATAAAATAAAAAAGCCCACCAAAATAATAAAATGCCCTACCCTATCCTAAATTACAAAGTAATCAGCTCTTTTACCAGCCCTTAAAAAGGCGTTTTGCGGGGCATTGCCCCAAAGTAATCAGCTCTTTTACCTGTAAATAAAAATACAATACACCTCCCAACATTACAACCCACCACCCACATACCCCTACTCTAAAACCCACCCAAACCCCCTTTAAAAAAATGCCTATAAATACACCACTCACCACACCCACAATTCAGTTTTACAAACGTTGCCTCCCTATGGAGGTGGTGAAGTAAGTTTGTCCTTGATTTTTCTTCTATGATAAGCGCTTCCTCAGCATATTGAAGCCCAATTCCTCTCAGAGTACAGTGTTTGTCAGAGGGATGTGAAGGAAGTATTACCTATTGATTTTATGGTTTTCCTTGCGGGAAATCTTTTCAAGGGTTCTCTGTTATCGATAGTAGAGATTCATCTCACATTCTATTGGCTGTTCCGATCAGCCAATAGAATGCGAGGTCAATCCGATTGGCTGATTGGATCAGCCAATCGGATTGAACTTCAATCTGATTGGCTGATAGAATCAGCCAATCAGATTTTTCCTACCTTAATTCCGATTGGCTGATAGAATCCTATCAGCCAATCGGAATTCGAGGGACGCCATCTTGGATGACGTCATTTAAAGGAACCGTCATTCATCGTTCAGTCGTCGGCCAGGATGGATGTTCCGTGTCGGAGGTCTTCAGGATTTCATTATAGTAAATTTATTTTGTTTAATTTAAATTATATTTAACTTAGGGGGTGTTAGGGTTATGGTTAGACTTTTGGTTTAGGGGTTAATAACTTTATTATAGTAGCGGCGACGTTGGGGTCAGGAGATTAGGTGGTTAATAATTGAAGGTAGGTGGCGGCGATGTTAGGGAGGGCAGATTAGGGGTTAATAAAATTTATTATAGTGTTTGCGAGGCGGGAGTGCGGCGGTTTAGGGGTTAATACATTTATTATAGTGGCGGCGATGTCCAGTCGGCAGATTAGGAGTTAAAGGGACAGTCAAGTATCAATTAAACTTTCATTATTCAGATAGGACTTTTAATTTTAATCGACTTTCCAATTTACTTTTATCATCAAATTTGCTTTTTTTCCTCTTGGTATTCTTAGTTTAAACTAAACATAGGTAGGCTCATATGCTAATTTCTAAGCCTTTGAGGGCTGCCTCTTATCACATGCTGTTTAAATCTCTTTTCAACACAAAGAGACAGAAAGTACACATGGGCTATATAGATAACACTGTGTTCAGGCACAGAAAGTTATTTAATATCTAGCACAATACAATGCTAAATTTAAGACAATAGATAATAAACAGTCACAGTCATGTGATCAGGGGGCTGGAAGAAGGTTCCTAGATACAAGGTAATCACAAAGGTAAAAAGTACATTAATATAACTGTGTTGGTTATGCAAAACTGGGGAATGAGTAATAAAGGGATTATCTATCTTTTAAAACAATAACAATTCTATGGTTGACTGTCCCTTTAATAAGTGTAGGTAGGTGGCTGCAAGTTTGGGGGGGGCAGATTAGGGGTTATTAAATATAATATAGGTGTCGGCGATGTTGGGGCAGCAGATTAGGGGTTCATAGGGATAATGTAGGTGGCGGCGATGTCCGGTCGGAAGATTAGGGGTTAAAACATTTATATTATAGGGTTTGAGATTCAGGGGGACCTCAGTTTAGGGGTTCATAGGTAGTTTATGGGTGTTAGTGTACTTTATAGCACTGTAGTTAAGAGCTTTATGTTCCGTACTGACTTTTTTTGCGGTTGGAGTCTTGGCGGTAGAGGCTCTACCGCTCACTTCTTCCAAGACTCTTAATACCGGCGTTAGGCAAATCCCATAGAAAAGATAGGATACGCAAATTGACGTAAGGGGATTTGCGGTAGCCTCGAGTCGCGGAAAGAAAGTAAACGGTAGACTCTTTCCTGCCTGGCTCGTAATACCAGTGTTAGATAAAAAGCAGCGTTAGGACCCCTTAACGCTGTTTTTTAAGGCTAACGCAGAACTCGTAATCTAGGCGATAGTTTTTTTGAAAGCTATTATGCCTGCTTTTGTTTTTTTTTACTGAAACTGTTACATTGTGGAAATTGAATATTTTGCCTAAATGTTATTTTTCTTTTTCTGTTACATTTTGCGAGATGTTTCATCCTGATCCGGATTGATGTTACTGAAGAAACTATGATGCCTTGGAACACAATTCTACAAAGCAAAGTGTGTTCTTTTCATTATTAAGCTGTTGTTATTTCTTCAGTTCAATTATGTGGCATTTGTTTATTATGTTTTATGTTTCTACATGTATAATGACATTTACTGTTTTTTTACATATTCAGTTCTTGTACTTGATTTCATTTGCATACATTACAGGTTGTTGCTTATATCATCATAAAGGTTATGACTGCTATTATGCCTTTAAATAAACTTACAAGGTCTTCTCAAAATTGTTAAAAATTAATTTTGTTCTGACCGACAGCATACTTAAGTTTATTATACTGATGAAGGTTTCTTTGTTTTAAAGATTCTGTATCAGACAGTTTGTTATAAATTCTCCTTATTTTTCATTTGAACATTTTTTATGTTCTTTGTTAAGGAAATATTTGTTATTTATAGCTTTCAGGAGTCCTCCTATTAACATTCGGCTAGATTACGAGTTTTGCGTTATGAGGGGTGCGGTGCCAACTTGCACGTTATTGTCACCGCTCACTTACCTACAGCACTGGTATTACAGGTTTTTATAAACCCGGCGTTAAAAGACAAGAAGTGAGCGTAGAGCAAACTTGTGCTTTATAACGCACTCGAATACCAGCGCTGCTAAAGTCAGCGGTGAGCTGGTTGTACGTGCTCGTGCAAGATTTCCCCATAGACATCAATGGGGAGAGCCGGCTGAAAAAAAAGCCTAACACCTGCAATAAAGCAGCGTAAAGCTCAGTAACGCAGCCCCATTGATTCCTATGGGGAAACAAAATTTATGTTTACACCTAACACCCTAACATGAACCCCGAATTTAAACACCCCTAATCTTACAGTTATTAACCCCTAATCTGCCGCCCCCGACATCTACAGTATACTTATTAACCCCTAATCTGCCGCTCCGGACATCGCCGCCACTATAATAAACAAATTAACCCCTAAACCACCGCACTCCCGCATCACAAACATTAGTTAAATATTATTAACCCCTAATCTGCCGCCTCTAACATCGCCGCAACCTACCTACATTTATTAACCCCTAATCTGCGCCCCCCCCCCCAACGTCGCTGCCACTATACTAAAGTTATTAACCCCTAAACCTAACCCTAACCCCCAATAACTTAAATATAATGAAAATAAATCTAAAGAAAACCTACTAATAATAACTAAATAATTCCTATTTAAAACTAAATAATTACCTGTAAAATAAATCCTAAAATAGCTACAATATAACTAATAGTTTAAATATTTTTTTAATTTTGTGTAATTTAGTGTTTTTTGTTTTATTTTTGTAATTTAGTTAATTGTATTTAATTTAGGTAATTTAATTGTAGTGTAAGGTTAGGTGTTATTTTACAGGTACATTTGTATTTATTTTAGCTAGGTAGTTAGTAAATAGTTAATAACTACTATTTAGTAACTATACTACCTAGTTAAAAAAAATATAAACTTGCCTGTAAAATAAAAATAAACCCTAAGCTAGATACAATGTAACTATTAGTTATATTGTAGTTAGCTTAGGGTTTATTTTACAGGTAAGTATTTAGTTTTAAATAGGAATTATTTATTAATAGTAGGTTTTCTTTAGATTTATTTTAATTATATTTAAGTTAGTGGGTGTTAGGGTTAGACTTAGGTTTAGGGGTTAATAACTTTAGTATAGTGGCAGCGATGTTGTGGGCAGCAGATTAGGGGTTAATAAATGTAGATAGGTAGTGGCAATGTTAGGGATGGCAGATTAGGGGTTAATAATATTTAACTAGTGTTTGCGATGCAGGAGTACGGCGGTTTAGGGGTTAATGTGTTTATTATAGTGGTGGCGATGTCTGGAGCAGCAGATTAGGGGTTAATAATTTTATTTTAGTGTTTGAGATGCGGGAAGGCCTCAGTTTAGGGGTTAATAGGTAGTTTATGGGTGTTAGTGTACTTTTTAGCACTTTAGTTATGAGTTTTATGTTACAGCTTTGTAGCGTAAAACTCATAACTACTGACTTTAGAATGCATTACGAATCTTAACGGTATAGGGTGTACCGCTCACTTTTTGACTTGTAATATCGGCGCTATGAAAATCCCATTGAAAAAAGACTTTACGCAATTTGCATAAATTAATTTACGTTATGGCCAAAAAAGTGTGCGGTGCCCCTAAACCTGCAAGACTCTTAATAACAGCGGTAGTGAAAAGGGAGCGTTATAACCTGATAACGCTGCTTTTTCCCCATAACGCAAAACTCGTAATCTAGCCGTATATTATTAATCCTTTTCAAACTGGATTTTAAGATTTTTTTGCTCTTAAGGTTTTTTTTTCCTATGCAATATACTATTTGTATTTTATTCTAGAGAATGTTTATCCTGATTCCCTCTTGGGACTGTATACTTGTTTTCAGGATTCTTTAGAATTTTTGAATATAACCTTGGTAGAGCATATACATGTACTTTTTATACTTTTTAGCTCAGCTTTATCTGTGGCTGACATTGCTGTTTTCTCAACCTTTGTTGAACAGTTAGTATAAGCAGTTTCAGATTCTCAAGTATATAACTCTATTTATTTCAGAAGTAATCATGTAATTATTTTTACTATATCTATTATTATGATTTCAAATATATTTTATTATCTCTATCTTTATAGGCAAATAATTTGTTTGATTTCTATTTTCTCCACTATTATTGGAGGTCTAGAATTTATTTCTGCCCTACTTTAAGTCCGGTGATGTAGAGCAGTTGGTGAATGTCCCGACTACAAATGTTGTTCTAGATCCAAGGGTCTCAGTTTCATATTCCGGCAGGGTTATTACAGCCCTTTGGCCTTTTGAGGTCAATTTATTGTATACCATTAATTTGGGTTATAATAACAACTGTTTTGTTCATCTGCTAATTTGGTTACTTCCGAGTGTAAGCACTGAAAAAGCGTTTTGTATCTTTTGGGAGAAATACGCTATATATTTACTTGTTATTAGACTGCATGAAGGTGCGGTTCTCTATCCAGTCATTCTGGTGGGGGCAGATTAAATTGTTTTTGGGTCAGTCCAAAATCTATATTTTTCTTAGGGTTTGAATAGATTTTTAGAATGAGACCTTCTATAGGAAGAATCTTTCTTTCTCAATACGCTCTGTGTTTCAGGAATGATTATGCCAGTTCTTTTTTGAAGTTTGGGTTTCTATTCAATTCTATTCTTTGTCCCAAAGAATAAGGGTTTATTCAGTCCATTTTTTGGATCTGAAGAATTTTATATTATTTTGTTAGTGTTTAAACTTTCATGTTGGCGATAAGGAATATTATGCCAATTTTTGTTAAGGTCATTTCATGTCCACTCATTTTACAGGATGTTCATCCTCATATTTTATTGTCATTCAGTCTACTTGTGGATTCTGAGATTTTCTTTTTTAAATAAGCTTTACCAATTTGTCACTTTTCCATTTGGTCTAGCAACAGTGTTACAAATCTTTTCATAGCTTCTTGGTGCCTTTCTTTCTGTCTTCAGACAGTAAAGTATGGTGGTGCTTCCTTATTTGGATGGTATCTTGGTATTAGCTTAAACTTTTCTTTTATTAAGATGGACAGATAGCTCAGCATACTAATGCACTGTGGCTGAGCCCTGTTGCAACCTGAGGCGAGGTCCATTCAGTCTTTCATTCTCTGAGGTTGATTAAATGAGCAGCGTTTTGAGTCCCTTATGGGTAATTAGACGCGCTTACAAGTACCCAATACATACATATGAAAGAGCAGTATTCATATATATGGATCTTTCTTTTTTGGAATCTTTTATGAATCAACTTTTCTTTTCTTCAAAACATGTTTAGAGGATTTAATTTTCCTAAGAGTTTCGTGATTCCTCAGACAAGGGTCACTTCTTTTTGGGGTTTTAGATGTGTTCTGTGTTCATGTCTTTGTCTTTATCGGACAAAAGTCAATTGTATTTGGCATTAGCCTGTTTAACTTACAGTCTGGAACATTTCTTTCAGTGGCTTTCTGCATGAAAGTCTTAGGTCTCATAACTGCAGCATCGGGCGTGGTTCCCCTTGCTCGTTTTTCATCTGAGATCTCTTTTTGCTTAGCATACTGAATCTATGATACAGAGTTTGTTTTCAGATATCACAGTTGATATTCTTAAATCCTAAACACTCTCTTTTTTTGATGATTAGTCTATCATCATTTTATTCAGGGGGTCTCCTTTTGTTCGTCCTTCCTGGACTGTATTCTTATGGATGCAAATCTTGCAGGCTGGGGAGCTGTCTGAGGGTCTTTGACAGCACAAGGGGTTTTTCTTTGGCTAGCCCTTTTGTTTTAGTGGCTATTTTTACATCGAGATTTCAAATTACTAATTTGAAGGTATGGAAATTGTTTAGTGTTTAGTCATAGAGGTTTCTCTGACTCAGTTTTTTTTTAATCACTATGTTGCAGGCTTATAAGT
Source organism: Bombina bombina (assembly GCF_027579735.1). Taxonomy (NCBI): domain Eukaryota; kingdom Metazoa; phylum Chordata; class Amphibia; order Anura; family Bombinatoridae; genus Bombina; species Bombina bombina. The sequence continues at coordinate 73,747 of NW_026510962.1, forward strand.
CTGTTTTAAAGAACATTTATTATAGGTTTAGGAAATCTATATTTTATGGTGTTCTCATAAATTCTCTTGGCATTCTCTTAGAATTTTACAGTTTCTTCAGGATAGTTTGGTTTAAGATTTGTCTAAGTATTTTTTAGAGACATATCTTTGCTTTTTCTGTTTCTTTTTATAATAAAAAAAGATTACAATTTTTCCTTACATTTCCTATTTTGTTCAGACTGGTTCGTATCAAATCTGTTATTTAATCAATTTCTCCTCCTTGGAGTCTTAAATAGTTTTTTTTTTAAGGCTTTGCAGGCTCTTTCATTTCAGCCTATGCATACTTTGAATATTAGACTACTTTCTTAGAAAGTATTGTTCATTTTTAGGCTATCACTTCAGCTAGAAGAGTTTTTTTATTTGTCTGTTCTCTCTTGTCAGTCTCCTTTTCTGATTTTTCATCAGGATAAGGCTGTTTTGCGGACTTCGTTTAAATTTCATCCTAAGAATTCTTTTTAGAGATCTTTACATTCTTTGGATATCCTAAGAGCTTTGAAATATGTCAAAGCTACTATAGGTTTCAGGTAGACTTCTAGTCTGTTGTTTTTTCTGGTTTCTGTTTTTTCTTTGCCATATTGGTTAAGCTTTTGTTTCTTAAAGCTTATTTGGAGGTGGGACAGTCTTCACTTCAGAGTATTACAGCTCATTCTACTAGTTCAGTTGTCATTTCTTGGGCTTTTGAGAATGAAGCTTCGGTTGTTTAGTTTTGCAAAGCAACAACTTGTTCTTCTTTGCATACATTTACAAAATTTTACCATTCTGATATATTTGCTTCTTTTGAAGCAGTTTTTGACAGAAAAGTTCTTCAGACAGCTTTTTTATGTTGATTTTTCTGCTTATGTTTTACGTTTTTATCTTAAATTGATGAGAAACTTATTTTTGTGTGGATTTAATTCTTTCAGCGGAAATGGCTGTTTTTATTTTATCCCTCCCTTTCTAGTGACTCTTCTGTGGTCTTCCACGTCTTGGGTATTTCTATCCCATACGTCACTAGCTCATGGACTCTTGCCAATTACATGAAAGAAAAACATAATTTATGTAAGAACTTACCTGATAAATTAATTTCTTTCATATTGGCAAGAGTCCATGAGGCCCACCCTTTTTATGGTGGTTATGATTTTTGTATAAAAGCACAATTATTTTTCCAGTTCCTCTTTTTGTATGCCTTTTTACTCCTTATTTTATCACCCCACTACTGCTAAACTGAATTGTGGGTCTGGTGAGGGGTGTATTTATAGCATTTGAGGTTTGGGAAACTTTGCCCCTCCTGGTAGGCTTGTATATCCCATACATCACTAGCTCATGGACTCTTGCCAATATGAAAGAAATTAATGTATCAGGTAAGTTGTTCCATAAATCATGCTTTTTTCCTGCTGGAGAGTTATAAACTGTTTACAAATAGCACCTTTATCTTTATTTTGGTATTTAACAATTCCACAACAGTCACTTAGCAAACCAATGTAAAACAAAATGCTTTTATATTTTTGTAAAGGAAACGTTATTTGGGACTGTAGCTGCAGTGCATTTCATATCACTGAACTGCACTGGGTTTTACTAAGTCGTTTTGTTTTGCTATATTTTAACAATTTTTAAAAATGTTTGTTGCTACCAAAATGCCAGTTCTTGCTAAGCTCACAAAAGCAAGGAAATTCTTGTGGTTTAATGTCACTTAAAGGGGCATTCATTTAAGATATAATAAAGTATTCAAAACAAAGATCATCTTGAGAAAGAAATGCAGATGTTAGCCTTAAAGGGACAGTTCACCCCAAAATTTTCTCCCCATTAAATTATTCCCAATGATCCTTTTAACCTGCTAGAGTGTATTAAATTGGTTACAAGTAGCTCCTTTACTCCTATTTCAGCATTTGAAATAGCTGATTTAGCCTGTGGTATCGCCACCTATACTGAACAAATTAATACTGGAGTATAGGCTATTGAATAGCCTAAGTATACACAGCCAGCAGAAGAGATTGCACTCTCAGTGGGATGCAGGATAGTTAAGTAATAAAATGATCATTTTCCATTGTTCTCTCTATGTATTGAGCTTTGGTGTTCCAGCCAAATAAAAGATAAGGAAGCAAGTCTGTTTACACAAACTTAGAACATAATGAGATCTGATATCACCTTTAAGTTCAACCCATTGTAATAGGCTGTGGTTTCAAAGCAGAAAATCAGCTACTTCATACACACAAATAAACCCGAAAATTGAATTTCTCAAATATTTTATACTCTGCAGTTGGTATAACAAGTCATTTAAAATACATTAATGGAAAAACTATTTTACAGTGTACTGTCCCTTTAATAAAGTACTGAGAGCTTTTCTGTTGTAACCTATGGCCTAGATTTGGAGTTTGGCGGTAGATGGGCTGTTAACGCTCCGCGGGCTTTTTTCTGGCCGCACCATAAATTTAACTCTGGTATCGAGAGTTCAAAAAAATGCTGCGTTAGGCACCAAAAAAGGAGCGTAGAGCATATTTACCGCAAATGCAACTCTCGATACCAGAGTTGCTTACGGACGCGGCCAGCCTCAAAAACGTGCTCGTGCACGATTTCCCCCATAGGAAACAATGGGGCTGTTTGAGCTGAAAAAAAACCTAACACCTGCAAAAAAGCAGCGTTCAGCTCCTAACGCAGCCCCATTGTTTGCTATGGGGAAACACTTCCTACGTCTGCACCTAACACTCTAACATGTACCCCGAGTCTAAACACCCCTACCCTTACACTTATTAACCCCTAATCTGCCGCCCCCGCTATCACTGACCCCTGCATATTATTATTAACCCCTAATCTGCCGCTCCGTACACCGCCGCAACCTACGTTATCCTTATGTACCCCTAATCTGCTGCCCCTAACACCGCCGACCCCTATATTATATTTATTAACCCCTAATCTGCCCCCCTCAACGTCGCCGACACCTGCCTACACTTATTAACCCCTAATCTGCCGAGCGGACCTGAGCGCTACTATAATAAAGTTATTAACCCCTAACCCGCCTCACTAACCCTATCATAAATAGTATTAACCCCTAATCTGCCCTCCCTAACATCGCCGACAACTAACTTCAATTATTAACCCCTAATCTGACGACCGGAGCTCACCGCTACTATAATAAATGGATTAACCCCTAAAGCTAAGTCTAACCCTAACACTAACACCCCCCTAACTTAAATATAATTTAAATCTAACGAAATTAATTAACTCTTATTAAATAAATTATTCCTATTTAAAGCTAAATACTTACCTGTAAAATACATCCTAATATAGCTACAATATAAATTATAATTATATTGTAGCTATTTTAGGATTAATATTTATTTTACAGGCAACTTGGTAATTATTTTAACCAGGTACAATAGCTATTAAATAGTTAAGAACTATTTAATAGTTACCTAGTTAAAATAATAACAAAATTACCTGTAAAATAAATCCTAACCTAAGTTATAATTAAACCTAACACTACCCTATCAATAAATTAATTAAATAAACTACCTACAATTACCTACAATTAACCTAACACTACACTATCAATAAATAAATTAAATACAATTGCTACAAATAACTACAATTACATAAACTAACTAAAGTACAAAAAATAAAAAAGAACTAAGTTACAAAAAATAAAAAAATATTTACCAACATTAGAAAAATATTACAACAATTTTAAACTAATTACACCTACTCTAAGCCCCCTAATAAAATAACAAAGACCCCCAAAATAAAAAATTCCCTACCCTATTCTAAATTAATAAATGTAAAAGCTCTTTTACCTTACCAGCCCTGAACAGGGCCCTTTGCGGGGCATGCCCCAAGAAAATCAGCTCTTTTGCCTGTAAAAAAAAACATACAATACCCCCCCCCCAACATTACAACCCACCACCCACATACCCCTAATCTAACCCAAACCCCCCTTAAATAAACCTAACACTAAGCCCCTGAAGATCTTCCTACCTTGTCTTCACCATCCAGGTATCACCGATCCGTCCTGGCATCCGGTGCTGAAGAGGTCCAGAAGAGGGTCCAAAGTCTTCCTCCTATCCGGCAAGAAGAGGACATCCGGACCGGCAAACATCTTCTCCAAGCGGCATCTTCGATCTTCTTCCATCCGGTGCGGAGCGGGTCCATCTTGAAGCAGCCGACGCGGATCCATCCTCTTCTTCCGTTGTCTCCCGACGAATGATGGTTCCTTTAAGGGACGTCATCCAAGATGGCGTCCCTCGAATTCCGATTGGCTGATAGGATTCTATCAGCCAATCGGAATTAAGGTAGGAATATTCTGATTGGCTGATGGAATCAGCCAATCAGAATCAAGTTCAATCCGATTGGCTGATCCAATCAGCCAATCAGATTGACCTCGCATTCTATTGGCTGTTCCGATCAGCCAATAGAATGCAAGCTCAATCTGATTGGCTGATTGGATCAGCCAATCGGATTGAACTTGATTCTGATTGGCTGATTCCATCAGCCAATCAGAATATTCCTACCTTAATTCCGATTGGCTGATAGAATCCTATCAGCCAATCGGAATTCGAGGGACGCCATCTTGGATGACGTCCCTTAAAGGAACCGTCATTCGTCGGGAGACAACGGAAGAAGAGGATGGATCCGCGTCGGCTGCTTCAAGATGGACCCGCTCCGCACCGGATGGAAGAAGATCGAAGATGCCGCTTGGAGAAGATGTTTGCCGGTCCGGATGTCCTCTTCTTGCCGGATAGGAGGAAGACTTTGGACCCTCTTCTGGACCTCTTCAGCACCGGATGCCAGGACGGATCGGTGATACCTGGATGGTGAAGACAAGGTAGGAAGATCTTCAGGGGCTTAGTGTTAGGTTTATTTAAGGGGGGTTTGGGTTAGATTAGGGGTATGTGGGTGGTGGGTTGTAATGTTGGGGGGGGGGTATTGTATGTTTTTTTTTACAGGCAAAAGAGCTGATTTTCTTGGGGCATGCCCCGCAAAGGGCCCTGTTCAGGGCTGGTAAGGTAAAAGAGCTTTTACATTTATTAATTTAGAATAGGGTAGGGAATTTTTTATTTTGGGGGTCTTTGTTATTTTATTAGGGGGCTTAGAGTAGGTGTAATTAGTTTAAAATTGTTGTAATATTTTTCTAATGTTGGTAAATATTTTTTTATTTTTTGTAACAGTTCTTTTTTATTTTTTGTACTTTAGTTAGTTTATGTAATTGTAGTTATTTGTAGCAATTGTATTTAATTTATTTATTGATAGTGTAGTGTTAGGTTAATTGTAGGTAATTGTAGGTAGTTTATTTAATTAATTTATTGATAGGGTAGTGTTAGGTTTAATTATAACTTAGGTTAGGATTTATTTTACAGGTAATTTTGTTATTATTTTAACTAGGTAACTATTAAATAGTTCTTAACTATTTAATAGCTATTGTACCTGGTTAAAATAATTACCAAGTTGCCTGTAAAATAAATATTAATCCTAAAATAGCTACAATATAATTATAATTTATATTGTAGCTATATTAGGATGTATTTTACAGGTAAGTATTTAGCTTTAAATAGGAATAATTTATTTAATAAGAGTTAATTAATTTCGTTAGATTTAAATTATATTTAAGTTAGGGGGGTGTTAGTGTTAGGGTTAGACTTAGCTTTAGGGGTTAATCCATTTATTATAGTAGCGGTGAGCTCCGGTCGTCAGATTAGGGGTTAATAATTGAAGTTAGGTGTCGGCGATGTTAGGGAGGGCAGATTAGGGGTTAATACTATTTATGATAGGGTTAGTGAGGCGGATTAGGGGTTAATAACTTTATTATAGTAGCGCTCAGGTCCGCTCGGCAGATTAGGGGTTAATAAGTGTAGGCAGGTGTCGGCGACGTTGAGGGGGGCAGATTAGGGATAAATAAATTCAATATAGGGGTCGGCGGTGTTAGGGGCAGCAGATTTGGGGTACATAAGGATAACGTAGGTGGCGGCGCTTTGCGGTCGGCAGATTAGGGGTTAATTATTGTAAGTAGCTGGCGGCGACGTTGTGGGGGGCAGGTTAGGGGTTAATAAATGTAATACAGGGGTCGGCGGGGTTAGGGGCAGCAGATTAGGGATACATAAGTATAACGTAGGTGGCGGTCGGCAGATTAGGGGTTAAAAAATTTTAATCGAGTGGCGGCAATGTGGGGGGACCTCGGTTTAGGGGTACATAGGTAGGTTATGGGTGTTAGTGTACTTTAGGGTACAGTAGTTAAGAGCTTTATGAACCGGCGTTAGCCCAGAAAGCTCTTAACTCCTGCTATTTTCCTGCGGCTGGAGTTTTGTCGTTAGAGCTCTAACGCTCACTTCAGAAACGACTCTAAATACCAGCGTTAGAAAGATCCCATTGAAAAGATAGGATACGCAATTGACGTAAGGGGATCTGCGGTATGGAAAAGTCGCGGCTGAAAAGTGAGCGTTAGACCCTTTAATCACTGACTCCAAATACCGGCGGTAGCCTAAAACTCTAAATCTAGCCGTATGTTTGCCAAGGCTTAAAGGGAAAGTAAACACCTTGAGACATGTGTTTAGTTATGTGTAATGAAACAAAACTGCAGTATATTTTCATTATTCATTTTGCCCTCTTTTCATGTTAATTTAGATCTAAAAATTGAGCAATACCTAATTCTCAGAAACTAAAATGCACCCGCTGACTTATCAATGGCAACTGCTACATAGCTGTCCCTAATTGGATTTATCAGATAACAACTGCCAAACAATATACTACCTTTATGACAGTGACTAGTCTTGTTGTCTGCAAACTAAAGTCCAGATCAGCTCCTCCAAATGAGGCAGATGGTGGATGGAGTTAGGCTACTGAAAAATAATTGCAGAAAAGGGTTTAATTTGTTTTAAAAATGTATAGACTTGGCTTATATGTTACTCTATATAGCAACAGAAATGTCTTGTGACTTTAAAAGTCTGTTCGTATCTAATCTTTTTAAAAGTCTGTTCTCCTTATCTAATCTTTCCTGTGGAGGCCAGTTAGGGACAGCTATAAACAAGCTGATAAAGTAACAATCTCACAGAATTAAGGGACCCTTTAAAAGAAACGAAGGGGCCGATTGTATAAAGCTCTCTGGACTGGTGAGAATCTTTATAGTCTAGTCAAAATTAAACTTTCATGATTCAGATAGAATATGCAATTTTAAACAACTTTCTAGTTTACTCCTGTTATCAATTGTTCTTCGTTTTCTTGGTATCTTTTTTTGCAAAAGCAAGAATGTAAGCTAAATGTAGTCACCAATCAGCAAGCGCTACCCAGGGTTCTTAACCAAAAATTGAGTAAATTTATAATAGGAGTAAATTAGAAAGTTGCTTAAAATAGCATGCTCTGGGCCTGCTATTTTTTTAGAATCAGCCTCTAAGTGCTCACCAAGCCCTTCCCCCCTAAAAAAGTGTCTAAATACCAAGCTCCTGAGTAACAAAGAGTAGTCTTTTACATAGTTATGCTTGTATGCTGCATATGTGCTGAAGTAAGTTCTGAATTTCATTAAAGATACATGAAAGTCAAAATGAAACCCAGGTTCTGATGGAGCATGCAGTTTTATAGAGACCAGCAAAGCCCTGCTTCTAGTTATTGGGTCACCAAATGTCTTAAAGGGACAGTACACTGTAAAATTGTTTTTATATTAATGTATTTTCAATGACTTGTTATACCAGCTTCAGAGTATAAAATGTATGATAAATTGCATTTTCAGGTTTATTTGGGTCTATAAAGTAGCTGGTTTTGTGCTTTTAAACCACAGCTTATTACAATGGTTTGAGCTTCAAGTAATATATCGAATTATGTTATCACTTTGTATACACACACTTGCTTCCTTATCTTATATTTGTCTGGAAAACTAAAGCTCAATACATAGAGAGAACAATGGAAAATTATTTTATTACTTAACTATCCTGCACCCTACTGGGAGTGTCATTTCTTCTGCTGGCTGTGTTTACTTAGGCTTGTTAATAGCTGAGACTCCAGTATCAAAACTTTCAGTATAGGCTGGAAAACCACAAGCTAAGTCAGCTATTTCAAAGGCCAACATAGGGGTAAAGGAGCTACTTGTAAACAATTTAATACACTCCAGCAGGTAAAATAGATAATTGGGAACAATTTAAATAGGATAAATGTTTTGGGTTAACTGTCCCTTTAAGCTAGCTGCCAGTAGTGCATCACTGCTCAGAAGTTAAATTTAACTTTGCATGGGTTAAACACACAATAATAGGTAAGCAATAGCGCAATAATAAAATGCTCTAACACATTAGAGCAATTCCTTTTTAGATTTTTATGCCACTTTAAAGGTGCACTTTAACACGAGGAATTTGGAACATCCGAGTGAGAACTTTAAAACTCTGGCATTAAAAAACTCTGTTGCCACTGAATTACATGATTATATAGCTTGGGCTTGATCATATTAGTGCTAATTAGCTTAACTGGAACATTTTCAGGTCCCAGTGAGTTCATGGACTTTATTTCAGCTCAGCCTATTACATTTAGCCTGTAAAATGTTTCCTGGGGTGATCTCTGGGCCACACCAGCTCACAAAACTATCATTATAATGAGGCCTTGACACCAGCAGCATAGAAATAGTTAGTGGGGGGGAAAAGGAGAGTCTCTATTTACCCAACATGTCCAGAAGACAGGAAAAAGCATAGTAATCAGGGTAAACCTGTTTGTGATATTGCTGTCCAGAGGCAGAGCTAACTTTTTTTGTGAAAACATAATTTATGCTTACCTGATAAATTCCTTTCTTCTGTTGTGTGATCAGTCCACGGGTCATCATTACTTCTGGGATATAACTCCTCCCCAACAGGAAATGCAAGAGGATTCACCCAGCAGAGCTGCATATAGCTCCTCCCCTCTACGTCAGTCCCAGTCATTCGACCAAGAATCAACGAGAAAGGAGTAACCAAGGGTGAAGTGGTGACTGGAGTATAATTTAAAAGATATTTACCTGCCTTAAAACAGGGCGGGCCGTGGGCTGATAACACAACAGAAGAAAGGAATTTATAAGGTAAGCATAAATTATGTTTTCTTCTGTTATGTGTGATCAGTCCACGGGTCATCATTACTTCTGGGATACCAATACCAAAGCAAAAGTACACGGATGACGGGAGGGATAGGCAGGCTCATTATACAGAAGGAACCACTGCCTGAAGAACCTTTCCCCAAAAATAGCCTCCGAAGAAGCAAAAGTGTCAAATTTGTAAAATTTGGAAAAAGTATGAAGCGAAGACCAAGTTGCAGCCTTGCAAATCTGTTCAACAGAGGCCTCATTCTTAAAGGCCCAAGTGGAAGCCACAGCTCTAGTGGAGTGAGCTGTAATTCTTTCAGGAGGCTGCTGTCCAGCAGTCTCATAGGCTAAACGTATTATGCTACGAAGCCAAAAAGAGAGAGAGGTAGCAGAAGCTTTTTGACCTCTCCTCTGACCAGAGTAAACGACAAACAAGGAAGAAGTTTGGCGAAAATCTTTAGTTGCCTGCAAGTAGAACTTGAGGGCACGAACTACATCCAGATTGTGTAAAAGACGTTCCTTCTTTGAAGAAGGATTTGGACACAAGGATGGGACAACAATCTCTTGATTGATGTTCCTGTTAGTGACTACCTTAGGTAAGAACCCAGGTTTAGTACGCAGAACTACCTTGTCTGAGTGAAAAATCAGATAAGGGGAATCACAATGTAAGGCTGATAACTCAGAGACTCTTCGAGCCGAGGAAATAGCCATTAAAAACAGAACTTTCCAAGATAACATTTTTATATCAATGGAATGAAGGGGTTCAAACGGAACACCCTGTAAAACGTTAAGAACTAAGTTTAAACTCCATGGTGGAGCAACAGCTTTAAACACAGGCTTGATCCTAGCTAAAGCCTGACAAAAGGACTGGACGTCTGGATTTTCTGACAGACGTCTGTGTAACAAGATGGACAGAGCTGAAATCTGTCCCTTTAATGAACTAGCTGATAAACCCTTTTCTAAACCTTCTTGTAGAAAAGACAATATCCTAGCGATCCTAACCTTACTCCAGGAGTAACCTTTGGATTCGCACCAGTATAGGTATTTCCGCCATATTTTATGGTAAATCCTTCTGGTAACAGGCTTCCTAGCCTGAATCAGGGTATCAATAACCGACTCAGAAAAACCACGTTTTGATAAAATCAAGCGTTCAATTTCCAAGCAGTCAGCTTCAGAGAAGTTAGATTTTGATGTTTGAATGGACCCTGTATCAGAAGGTCCTGTCTTAGAGGTAGAGACCAAGGCGGACAGGATGACATGTCCACTAGATCTGCATACCAAGTCCTGCGTGGCCAAGCAGGTGCTATTAGAATTACTGATGCTCTCTCCTGTTTGATTTTGGCAATCAATCGAGGAAGCAGCGGGAAGGGTGGAAACACATAAGCCATCCTGAAGTTCCAAGGTGCTGTCAAAGCATCTATCAGAACTGCTCCCGGATCCCTGGATCTGGACCCGTAGCGAGGAAGTTTGGTGTTCTGGCGAGACGCCATGAGATCTATCTCTGGTTTGCCCCAACGTCGAAGTATTTGGGCAAAGACCTCCGGATGAAGCTCCCACTCCCCCGGATGAAGAGTCTGGCGACTCAAGAAATCCGCCTCCCAGTTCTCCACTCCCGGGATGTGGATTGCTGACAGGTGGCAAGAGTGAGACTCTGCCCAGCGAATTATCTTTGATACTTCCATCATTGCTAGGGAGCTTCTTGTCCCTCCCTGATGGTTGATGTAAGCTACAGTCGTGATGTTGTCCGACTGAAACCTGATGAACCCCCGAGTTATTAACTGGGGCCAAGCCAGAAGGGCATTGAGAACTGCTCTCAATTCCAGAATGTTTATTGGAAGGAGACTCTCCTCCTGATTCCATAGTCCCTGAGCCTTCAGAGAATTCCAGACAGCGCCCCAACCTAGTAGGCTGGCGTCTGTTGTTACAATTGTCCAGTCTGGCCTGCTGAATGGCATCCCCCTGGACAGGTGTGGCCGATGAAGCCACCATAGAAGAGAATTTCTGGTCTCTTGATTCAGATTCAGAGTAGGGGACAAATCTGAGTAATCCCCATTCCACTGACTTAGCATGCATAATTGCAGCGGTCTGAGGTGTAGGCGTGCAAAAGGTACTATGTCCATTGCCGCTACCATTAAGCCGATCACCTCCATGCATTGAGCTACTGACGGGTGTTGAATGGAATGAAGGACGCGGCATGCATTTTGAAGTTTTGTTAACCTGTCTTCTGTCAGGTAAATCTTCATTTCTACAGAATCTATAAGAGTCCCCAAGAATGGAACTCTTGTGAGAGGAAAGAGAGAACTCTTCTTTTCGTTCACTTTCCATCCATGCGACCTTAGAAATGCCAGAACTAACTCTGTATGAGACTTGGCAGTTTGAAAGCTTGAAGCTTGTATTAGAATGTCGTCTAGGTACGGAGCTACCGAAATCCCTCGCGGTCTTAGTACCGCTAGAAGGGCACCCAGAACCTTTGTGAAGATTCTTGGAGCCGTAGCCAATCCGAATGGAAGAGCTACAAACTGGTAGTGCCTGTCTAAGAAGGCAAACCTTAGATACCGGTGATGATCTTTGTGGATCGGTATGTGAAGGTAAGCATCCTTTAAATCCACTGTGGTCATGTACTGACCCTCTTGGATCATGGGTAAGATTGTCCGAATAGTTTCCATTTTGAACGATGGAACTCTTAGGAATTTGTTTAGAGTCTTTAAATCTAAGATTGGCCTGAAAGTTCCCTCTTTTTTGGGAACCACAAACAGGTTTGAGTAGAACCCTTGTCCTTGTTCCGACCACGGAACCGGATGGATCACTCCCATTGTTAACAGATCTTGTACGCAGCGTAGAAACGCTTCTTTCTTTATCTGGTTTGTTGACAACCTTGACAGATGAAATCTCCCTCTTGGGGGAGATAATTTGAAGTCTAGAAGGTATCCCTGAGATATGATCTCTAGTGCCCAGGGATCCTGAACATCTCTTGCCCAGGCCTGGGCGAAGAGAGAGAGTCTGCCCCCTACTAGATCCGGTCCCGGATCGGGGGCTCTCGGTTCATGCTGTCTTTGGGGCAGCAGCAGGTTTCCTGGCCTGCTTGCTTTTGTTCCAGGACTGGTTAGGCTTCCAGCCTTGCCTGTAACGAGCAACAGCTCCTTCCTGTTTTGGTGCAGTGGAGGTTGATGCTGCTCCTGTTTTGAAATTCCGAAAGGGACGAAAATTAGACTGTCTAGCCTTAGCTTTGGCCTTGTCTTGAGGTAGGGCGTGGCCCTTACCTCCCGTAATGTCAGCGATAATTTCTTTCAAACCGGGCCCGAATAAGGACTGCCCCTTGAAAGGTATATTAAGTAATTTGGACTTAGAAGTAACATCAGCTGACCAGGATTTTAGCCACAGTGCCCTGCGTGCCTGTATGGCGAATCCTGAGTTCTTAGCCGTAAGTTTGGTTAAATGTACTACGGCCTCCGAAATGAAAGAATTAGCTAGTTTAAGGACTCTAAGCCTGTCCGTAATGTCGTCTAGCGTAGAGGAACTAAGGTTCTCTTCAAGCGACTCAATCCAAAATGCTGCCGCAGCCGTAATCGGCGCGATACATGCAAGGGGTTGTAATATAAAACCTTGTTGAACAAACATTTTCTTAAGGTAACCCTCTAATTTTTTATCCATTGGATCTGAGAAAGCACAGCTATCCTCCACCGGGATAGTGGTACGCTTAGCTAAAGTAGAAACTGCTCCCTCCACCTTGGGGACCGTTTGCCATAAGTCCCGAGTGGTGGCGTCTATTGGAAACATCTTTCTAAATATTGGAGGGGGTGAGAACGGCACACCGGGTCTATCCCACTCCTTAGTAACAATTTCAGTTAGTCTCTTAGGTATAGGAAAAACGTCAGTACTCGCCGGTACCGCAAAGTATTTATCCAACCTACACAGTTTCTCTGGTATTGCAACAGTGTTACAATCGTTGAGAGCTGCTAAGACCTCCCCTAGTAGTACACGGAGGTTCTCCAATTTAAATTTAAAATTTGAAATATCTGAGTCCAATCTGTTTGGATCAGAACCGTCACCCACAGAATGAAGCTCTCCGTCCTCATGCTCTGCGAGCTGTGACGCAGTATCAGACATGGCCCTAGCATTGTCAGCGCACTCTGTTCTCACCCCAGAGTGATCACGCTTGCCTCTTAGTTCAGGTAATTTAGACAAAACTTCAGTCATAACAGTAGCCATATCTTGTAATGTTATCTGTAATGGCCGCCCAGATGTACTAGGCGCCAAAATATCACGCACCTCCCGGGCGGGAGATGCAGGTACTGTCGCGTGAGGCGAGTTAGTCGGCATAACTCTCCCCTCGCTGTTTGGTGAAATTTGTTCACATTGTACAGATTGACTTTTATTTAAAGTAGCATCAATACAGTTAGTACATAAATTTCTATTGGGCTCCACCTTGGCATTGGAACAAATGACACAGATATCTTCCTCTGAGTCAGACATGTTTAACACACTAGCAAAAAAACTTACAACTTGGTTATAATCTTTTTTAGCAAAAAAACGCACTGTGCCTCAAAGAGGTACTAACGATTAAATGACAGTTGAAATAATGAACTGAAAAAAACAGTTATTGCATCAAACTTTAAAACAACACAACTTTTAGCAAAGGTTTGTTCCCATTAGTAAAAAACAACACTAATTAAATTTGTACATAAGAAAACAAAACAACGTTTTTTATACACAGTCACTATAAGAATTCTCACAGCTCTGCTGAGAGAATTTACCTCCCTTCAAAGAAGTTTGAAGACCCCTGAGATCTGTCAGAGATGAACCGGATCATGCAGGAAATATAAAAGTAGCTGACTGGAATTTTTTGATGCGTAGCAAAGAGCGCCAAAAACGGCCCCTCCCTCTCCCACACAGCAGTGAAGAGAAACGAAACTGTCACAATTTAAAGCAAAAAACTGCCAAGTGGAAAATAATGCCCAAATATTTATTCACACAGTACCTCAGCAATGTAAACGATTCTACATTCCAGCAAAAACGTTTAACATGAGAATAGTTATTAAAAGGATTAGTGACCTTTAACACAGTAGTTCCGGTGAAATACCATCCCCAGAATACTGAAGTGTATACATACATGTCATTTTAACGGTATGGCAGGCTTTTCTCATCAATTCCATTCAGAAAATAAAAACTGCCACATACCTCAATGCAGATTCATCTGCCCGCTGTCCCCTGATCTGAAGCCTTTACCTCCCTCAGATGGTCGAGAACAGCAATATGATCTTAACGACTCCGGTTAAAATCATAGTAAAAAATCTCTGTCAGATTCTTCCTCAAACTCTGCCAGAGAAGTAATAACACGCTCCGGTGCTATTTTAAAATAACAAACTTTTGATTGAAGTCATAAAAACTAAGTATAATCACCATAGTCCTCTCACACATCCTATCTAGTCGTTGGGTGCAAGAGAATGACTGGGACTGACGTAGAGGGGAGGAGCTATATGCAGCTCTGCTGGGTGAATCCTCTTGCATTTCCTGTTGGGGAGGAGTTATATCCCAGAAGTAATGATGACCCGTGGACTGATCACACATAACAGAAGAAATATGTTTTGTTAGCTAGTTAGGTACACTGTTTGCTTATGGGATGCTGATTAGTATCTGTTCTGGCTAAAAATAAGAGCAGGGCCAGGGTACCTTTAGGTTCCCCTCCCAGACACTTAAAGTCACACTATAAAAATATATTTTTATTTTGCTGCATCTAAAATATTTTTATTTTTTTTTAATGTAAAACTGATATTCCTGAACAAAAAATAAAATACAATCCTTTAAACCCCAGAGGTACAGAGACGAGTACTATAATAAATAGCATTAACGTAGCTTTGTTTCCATTTAAAAAGATTTTTTTTAACGGGCTATCAGTGGAAAAATGACATGCCTTAATTTGTTAGTATATGTAATTTTATCACTAGAGATCCTGCAACGTGTTCACAAAGACACATAGATAAAGTACTGATCGGGAGCTGCGTGGAACTGCCGGTGAGTCAGCAGTATCAGTTGCACAGTTGGGTCACATATGCTCTCCTTTTTTTTTTTTTTTTTTTTAAAAAGCTTTATTAAGCAAAACACAGTACAAGGAAAATGCAAAATGTAATAAATAAATCATTCAGCTAAAGTTCAGGCTTTCAAACAATTCTCATATGAAAAGTACAAGATTATTCATTATACATATCTAGCATGTGGTTTTGACAAGGGAGCAATTTCCATCCTGTAGGTTTACTCACACACCTACACCTGTACCAGAATAAAATCAAGAAGATTAGCATGTCATCCCTTGCGTGTTCACTTGTAGTGAAATCTAGTATCTTTAAATTAGCTAGGAAATGTCATAGAAGTCCTCAATAGTATATATTCCCTGTGTTACAATCTACAGACATGTCATAGTGTAAGGACGTGTGACCCCTAGCAGATTCAGTACATCACAGAAATTTAGAGCAGGATTTAAAGAAGAATAGGGTACAGGTAGGAAAGGAGGGAAAGAGAGAGAAAGAGAGAGGGGAAGAGAGAGAGAGAAAGAGAGAGGGGAAGAGAGAGAGAGAGAGAGAGAGAGAGAGAGGGAAAAAAAAAGGGGGGGGGGATAGGGGGAGGGAGAGGTACCTCAGGGGGATAAGAAGGGGACCAGCAGATAAAGCTGAATGACAGTAAGGAATATTTAAACGTCTAAGGAGGTTTGAGGAACCACTTACTCCAGATCGTCCAATACTTGTCAATACGTTCAGTCGCATTATAGAAGCCCCTTTCCATAGAGGCTAAGTATTCTATGAGTTGGGTAGTCTGAGCTAGAGTTGGAGCTTCTGTCTTTTTCCATGCCCTAGCAATGCAGACCTTAGTTGCAGTTAGGATTGTGGCTCCTAGTATTTGTTTGGGCTTCTGTAGGTCCCGGAGACCTATATGTAAGAGGGCTGGGGACATAGGAAGTACCATACCTAAGTCAGAGAGCAGAGAGAATGTCTCACTCCACAAAGGAGCAATTTTTGGACAAGACCACCATATATGTATATCAGTGACCTGTTGGCCACAATCCCTCCAGCATTGCGGAGAGGCTGCGGGATATATCTTAGACAACTTGAGAGGAGTTAGGAACCATTTTAAGAGAACCTTAAAATATGTCTCTAGATGCGATATGCAATGTATGGCTGATTTAGTGATAATTGCCGCATGTTCCACTTCAACAGGTGTGATCTGGACATTCATTTCACGTCCCCAAGCCTTTATCTGCTATGGCATTACCTCACTATGGTCGCTGAGAAGGAGTAGATGATGATTTGTAAGTGGTTTTATGAGTTTGTTCCCTGATTGCCATCTTTTTTCCCCAAGTAGTACATTCTATCAGATTTGTCTTGGGAAATCCCCAAGCCTGACAATATTCCAGTATTCTATAACTTTCGAACGTTAGCCACCTAGGAGCTTCATCCACCTGCTCAACTATTTGCTTAGATGTTAGTAGCCTCTTTTGTCTATAGAGGTCCCCTATACAAGTAAAGTTTCATGAGGACCATTCATGCTTATGGATATCTGGAAGGCCCGTCAGCAGTCCCTGAAGACTATGAATAGGTGAGGGGTGTGGAGCTAATCCCTTGTGGTGTCTGAGTCTATGTCAAGTCTGGGAATTGTCAAGGATTATATTATTTGTGAGCAGTAGATCTGGAAGCCTATGTTTGGGGATCCATATAAGGTCTTTTTAGTGGAGGTTCTTAGGAATAATAGCTGTCTCAATCAGAAACCACACTGGTTTCTCTTCCTCATTGCTCCAGCCAGCAATATGAGTCAACCTGGTTGCATCATGGTATAAGTGTATATTGGGAAAAGCTATACCACCTTTGCTTATTGGTAGCTGAAGAATGCGATTCCCCACTCTCGGCAGCTTCCCCCTCCACACATAATTGATAAATAAGGAATGAATTTGAGAGAGGTACATTTTCGGGATCGTGAAGGGTATGCAGCAGAATAGATACAAAATTTTGGGTAGAATGGCCATTTTTAGGGTAGAGATACGTCCCATCCAGGAAATTTCCCTGTAATCCCACCTCTGCAGAAGCTTTTTGATTTCAGCAATCAACGGCTCAAAGTTATGTTTAATGACCTTATTCATGTCAGGGCCAAGTAATACACCTAGGTGTCTTATAAGGTCTGCATGCCAGGTAAAGGAAAAACGGGTCTTGAGAGTGGCAAGAATCTCAGGGTCGATATTAATAGCTAGGGCTTCAGTTTTGAGTATATTTACTTTGTAGAGACTTATAGTCCCAAAAAATTCCAAGGTCCTAAAAACTTCTGGTATCGAGGAGCTTGGATTAGTTAACAGAATGGTTAGGTCGTACGCAAAAAGGGCAATCTTCTCGGATCGTTCGCCTATCGTCATATGCTCTCCTTTTAACTATAGCATTCTGTGTCCTAAATGGTATACTGAAACAAACAGAACAAGGATGTGTTTTTAAAAAATAAATGTCACACTGTGTATTGTCTAAAGTGTTTAAATGAACCTATAGAGAATGTGTGGCCCTGCTTATGCCTCACTAATAGGCAGAAAATTACACACACAGATCCTGATACATGATAGATACTCTCAGAGGAGATAGATGATAACAAATGGAGTAAAACTTCAGTGAGCTCTTAGTGTTTCACATGTGAGGCAGAGGGAATACTGTGGGATGGCTGCTGATTGATGTATCCATATATATGCCTATAGTCATTGGCTAACCTGATGTGTTCAGCTAGCTCCCAGTAGTGCATTGCTGTTACGTTGACAAAATATATCAAATTTGCTATTAGAAGTAGACTGAAAAGTTGTTTGAAACTGTATATTCTATCTGAATCATGAAAGAAACATTTGTGCTTCATGTCCCTTTAATAAATTATCCTTTTTAAAAGCCTTACACACCTTTTTTAATTCAGTTGCTAGTTTCAGTGTATTGTAGAGCTGCAACACAACATCTGATCTGTAAAATAACATCTTACTCTCCTGCTTAGGCGACGTCTAATATAATAGATGTTAAAAAAAAGAATGTTTTCCTTGGCCTAAAAATGCACTGCCTGTGCCAGCTGATACTGAGGAAATACCAAAGTAATCAAAGTCATAGTATTTAATTAGAACTTCACACGCAACTTTTTGTCAGGGCTTGGACAATGTGCCTGAAAAATAATAGGGTGCAGAGTAGTTTAACCTTTTCAGTAAAAGGAGCATTCCATTGTGTAAATGATAAGTCTACACACTATAAAGAGTTTGACTCCTAAAGCACACTGGTTTTATTAGATATATATTATATTATAAAGCTAAAACTATGCTAGATATAGCTTGCTTGCAATAAGCCCACTGCTTTGGTATCAAAAAGAAAGTACGCCCTGTGCGACCCGTCTGAGCACTTTCCATCATGAGCAGCAAATGAAAAAAGATGAATGTATGTAAAAGCATTCACTAGTGAGAGAGAGAGAGAGAGAGAGAGGGGGTGAGGGGGGAGAGAGAGAGAGAGAGGGGGTGAGGGGGAGAGAGAGAGAGAGAGAGAGAGAGAAAGAGGGGGGGGGGAGAGAGAAAGAGGGGGGGGGGGGAGAGAGGGGGGGGAGAGGAGAGGGGGGGGAGAGAGAGGGAGAGGAGAGGGGGGAGAGAGAGGGGTGGAGATAGAGAGAGAAAGGGAGGGAGAGAGAGGGGAGAGGGGAGAAAGAGAGGGGAGAGAGAGGGGGGAGAGAGAGAGGGGGAGAGGGGGGGGGGAGAGAGAGGGGGAGAGGGGGGGGGGAGAGAGAGAGGGAGAGAGGGGGAGGGGGGGAGAGGGAGACAGAGATTGTGTGTGTGCGCATTTGTGTTACTGTGTGTTTGTGTGACTGTGTTTGTGTTTGTATTAGTTTCTTAGACACAGCCAGGTACTCAGGTTATTTTTGTCACACAACCTGATGCCAATGTATCCTGGTCAGGACAACCCAATAATAAAAAAAATCCTTTTTTTTTTTCTTTGCAGGGTTGTCTGTCATTTTTAGTTTTTTTACCCTTATTTGATATTTTTCATGACTATAAACCTAAATGTTGTGAGAACAGACTTTCTGGTTTATGGGTGGTATGTGTTAGAACTAGTTTAGTCCGTGTGGCACTCGTATATACAGATTGATTTAGAATTGTAGACCCAACATTTTTAGAAAATAAGTCTAGCTTCTCTAATATTGAAAAATGCCACCATATGAATTTTTCCTAAATATATAAAATAAGCACTTTTATGGTCCCACCTATCACTTAAAGGAGTATTAAAAAGTGCTCCTTTAGTAAAAACAAATATGTTAAATCAAAGTAAAATGAAAAGAAACCGATACTGTAAAAATAGCAAACAACTTACTTGTTTTCTTACAATATGAGAACTCAGAAATTCTCAGTGAAACCACTGCCTGCAGCTGGATAATGGAGCAGACATGTTGGCAACATCGGATGCATTCTGCCTGTTCGGAGCATGGGCAAATCTGACTTCCTGTTTACCTAGTATTCACTTGATACTAAACCAGCTAATTTTACTCTATACTTTTTATGACATCAAGCTATAAATGCCTTATTGAGAAAGATCTAATGGGGAAGAAATTGCAGGGTTTTTTTCAATGCCTAGCATGCAAAGCATGTAGACATTCGATTAAAAAGTAAAACCTTTAAATCCACAGTCACTGGTAAAGAATACAAATTTAACAATGTTATTAGGTGTACTGGCCGTAATGTAGTATAGCTGATAGAATGTAACAGTATATAGGAGAATCGGAAATGCCAGTAAGGGAAAGAGTAAGGGAACAACTTTTATCTATAGAAAATGCAGACGAGGACAGAAATTAAGATCTCCCAGTTCCTGTGCATTTTAAAAACTGCAATGGATGTAATTTATAACACTTTACCTATATGGGAATAGCCAAACTAGAAAAAAAAACTGGAGAGCGGGCAACATGCATAAATCTTTATTATAGCTTGAAGCAAACTAGAATTGTCTGCTTTTTTAAGGCCTTTTGAGTTGTATTCATGATTTTTTCTATTTTTGATTTTGATTTTATTTTATTTTTTATAGCAGATTCTTTGTTTCTGTTTTTCTTAATATATATATATATATATATATTTTTTTTTATTTATTTTTTTAAGAAACTTTTTATTGAGAAACAAGAAAATAAAAAGTATACAGATATAAGAGTCTTGCATATCCACGCAGGGATATGCGCATGTGCATATAAATGTGATACATGACCATGGACGGACATACTAGGTATCAGACGAATATGGGTGAAGACAGATATATCGACACAGGTCAATTGTAGGACCAGAAATAACATGGGGTGCAACTGCATATGAAACAATTTATAATAGCAAAATCGGCACAGCATGTCTTTAAGTTAGAAATAAACAGATGTGCCCTGGGATTCTCAGTTAATTCTCATTTTACTTTTTATATCTCATAGTTCTGTATCTCTCGTAGATTGTTAAAAATATAGTAGAGGGGGAAAAAAAAAGGGGAGAAAGAAGAGGGGGACGAGGAGAGAATTAGGGTGTCTCGCGCGTTTCAGTGGGGGAATATCTCTATCCATGGTGACCAGATTTCTAGGTAAGTGTTCACTTTATCTAGGACTAAGTAGGAATATGATTCCATATTCTGTAGAAAGTGTGCCGTGGCAATGATTTGTGAGATGGTGGGGGTGATCTTTACTTCCAAGCTTTCACAATTTCTAGTTTAATGGACATGAGTAGGTAAATAGCAAGGGATTTTTGAGCTGGAGAGATTGCCCGTAAATCTAAGTGTAGGAGACAAGTCTGCGGGCTGAGTGTAGGGGCAATGTGCAGTGAGTTAAAGATGTTGAACATCTGTGTCCAAACGGGTAAAATTTTTGGGCAGGACCACCAAATGTGGCTCTGTGTACCCAGTAGGCCACATCCTCTCCAGCAGGTAGGAGGGTGGTTGTTGTAGATTTTGTGTAGAGCAGTAGGGACTAAATGCCTGCGTACAGTAATCTTGTAGTGCAGTTCCCATAGGGTTGCACAATGCAAAAGTTGTTTAGTGAAAAGGATCTCTCTATGCCAGGTGTCAGCGTCAGCAGTAAAATTTAATTCTCTCTCCCATGCTAAATGCTGTGATATCTTATGGTGGGAGTAGGAATCAAGGAGGAGCTCATAATGGAACGATAGTGTCCTCCTAACCGCGTGGGCTTGTGACCATCTATCTATTTTAATTTTTATTCTCATTTATTTATATGTTTTTATATTTTTTCATATTTTCCATTATGGCCCCATTTTTTATTGAAGAAACAATACCCCTCGATCATCATTTATTACTTTTGGGAAATAAGAACCTGGCCACCAGGAGGAGGCAAAGACACGCCAGCCAAAGGCTTAAATACTCCTCCAACTTCCCTCATCCCCCAGTCATTCTGCCAAGGAAAAAGGAACACTAGAAGAAATACCAGGGTGAAAGGTGCCAGAAGAATAAAAAATAAGAGACGCGCCACAGAAAACATACGGGTGGGGAGCTGTGGACTCTTTACATCTGAAGAAAAGAAAATTATCAGGTAAGCATAATTTAAGTTTTTCATCATAAATGGAAAGAGTCCACAGCTGCATTCATTACTTTTGGAACACAATACCCAAGCTATAGAAGACACTGAATGCAAAAATGGGAAAGCACAATAGGCGGCCCATTCAGAGGGCACCAGGCCTGAAAAAAACACAACCCAACCAAACCCCGCTTCGTCGGAGCTGGGCAAAAAACTAGAAGGAAAAGGCCCCATGGACACTGACCTGCAGATAGTCCGAAAGCCTAACTAGAGACAGCAAAGCAGAAGTCACTGAGCCAACACTCCTCCAGGAGAACCGTCGCCCAGCAGTCGGTCCCCACACAACCCTTACTAGTACAGTAACAAAATCCCCAAAATGGAGAGGACAAGGGTGAGCCAAAGGGATACCCAAAAGGTACAGCAAGATCCAATAAAGGAAAAACCCCATTCAAAAGAAGGCCAAGTCCACAGAGACCCAAAAGGATCCTGAGAACAAGGGGAGACGACACCCAACCCACAAGGAGCAACCGGGCATCACCAAGGAGAAGAAGCATCTCCCAAACATCGTGCAAGAGCACAGAAAAGGACAGCTGAAGACAAAGTCCTCAAAACATCAGAACTCAGAGACTGAGCACACAGAAATAACAAGTAGCAAACTCAGAGAATAAACATCTGAGTCTAGTAACCTGCTGCCATCCATAGGAAGACACGGAGAAAACACTATCCGTAAGGAAGAAGTGGCCGCACAAAAAAGCAGACTGCCCAACCTCCAAGACATAGATTGCCCAACCTCCAAGACAAAGGACACTCTCCAGGCACTCCAGGCCGCCAAGCCTACTCATAGATCTCAAAAAGGGGGAGAGTCACAGAACCTCTAAAAAAGAAGGTCCACTGTCACCCCCAAGACCTGAGGAAGAACAACAGATTTCAGATCCTACACCTAGCCGGACCAGCCCAAGCAACGGCAGATCTGAAAGCAAGGGAACCAAAAGGAACTCCAAGACCAGCCCCCAAAGTTGCGGAAGAATGGACACAGCCACTTCAACCTAAAGACAATCGAGCAGGCGCTAGACCTAAGGAGATCTATCAAAGCCACCCGACAGTCTCAATGCGGAGCAAGCAGCTCCCCAGATGGACAGGAACGACTCAAAGAGCAGACCAATCCCCGAACCAGATTTTAAACATCTGTTCCAGCCTCCCGAACACAGGAGGGGCCCCTAAAAAGGGAACCACACCTCTGTAAGGAGGACAACAAACCCCCTGAAGAGGAGACCGTCGAGAAACACCTGACCAAAAGACAGGAAGTCGTGGGAAGAACCGAGGGGACCCAAGGCCACGTCACTGACGAACACGGAAGAACCCCTCAAAACACCATCATGCTAGCACACATACCAGGTGCAAAAGTGACAGCTGAGCAACTGCAAACCTTCCGTTCGCTAGGCAGGAAAGCCCACCATCAGTCAGTTGGCTGTCCCAAGGGAACCGTATCTTCTGGCACAAGACAAGCCCCAAGGAGTCCCGGCTCTCAGTAAATCAAAAGTTGTAGAACAGTCAGAACAAGGACTAAGCCCAAGTACCCCCGGAAACTGGAACCCCACAGCCAGTCCTAGGATCATAAGGTCCGGTAACATCCCACAGTGGGATCTACAAAGAGAAAATGCTGAGGCAAAACCCTCGACAACCGGAAGATAAGGACAAGAAGCTCAGGCCCCCACAAATGTTTAGATTAAACAATCTTCCAGGAACATAAATCCCTCATCTGATATAAAAAAACAGACCCCGCAGGGAAAAAAAAATCCAGAATAACCCAGATAACAAGAGCAAGAAGCCCTTGCAAGTCCCAACCCAAAGGGAAGAGAACACCCCTTGCAGGAGCCCAACACTCCAAAGAGCCAGGGCCATAAAAGGACACTAGAGCTAACAGGCGTCCAAGGCACCTTAACATGAC
>NW_026510963.1:0-50008 GCF_027579735.1 Bombina bombina
TAAGTAGATATTTCCCAGTAATGCTTTGCTGATCATAAACCTATGCATCTCCATTTCTCAAACTTAGGATAACATGAGAATAAAGAATATTTGTATTACCTTACAGGGAGTGCAGAATTATTAGGCAAATTAGTATTTTGAGCACATCATCCTCTTTATGCATGTTGTCTTACTTCAAGCTGTATAGGCTCGAAAGCCTACTACCAATTAAGCATATTAGGTGATGTGCATCTCTGTAATGAGAAGGGGTGTGGTCTAATGACATCAACACCCTATATCAGGTGTGCATAATTATTAGGCAACTTCCTTTCCTTTGGCAAAATGGGTCAAAAGAAGGACTTGACAGGCTCAGAAAAGTCAAAAATAGTGAGATATCTTGCAGAGGGATGCAGCACTCTTAAAATTGCAAAGCTTCTGAAGCATGATCATCGAAGAATCAAGCGCTTCATTCAAAATAGTCAACAGGGTCGCAAGAAGCGTGTGGAAAAACCAAGGCGCAAAATAACTGCCCATGAACTGAGAAAAGTCAAGCGTGCAGCTGCCAAGATGCCACTTGCCACCAGTTTGGCCATATTTCAGAGCTGCAACATCACTGAAGTGCCCAAAAGCACAAGGTGTGCAATACTCAGAGACATGGCCAAGGTAAAAAAGGCTGAAAGACGACCACCACTGAACAAGACACACAAGCTGAAACGTCAAGACTGGGCCAAGAAATATCTCAAGACTGATTTTTCTAAGGTTTTATGGACTGATGAAATGAGAGTGAGTCTTGATGGGCCAGATGGATGGGCCCGTGGCTGGATTGGTAAAGGGCAGAGAGCTCCAGTCCGACTCAGACGCCAGCAAGGTGGAGGTGGAGTACTGGTTTGGGCTGGTATCATCAAAGATGAGCTTGTGGGGCCTTTTCGGGTTGAGGATGGAGTCAAGCTCAACTCCCAGTCCTACTGCCAGTTTCTGGAAGACACCTTCTTCAAGCAGTGGTACAGGAAGAAGTCTGCATCCTTCAAGAAAAACATGATTTTCATGCAGGACAATGCTCCATCACACGCGTCCAAGTACTCCACAGCGTGGCTGGCAAGAAAGGGTATAAAAGAAGAAAATCTAATGACATGGCCTCCTTGTTCCCCTGATCTGAACCCCATTGAGAACCTGTGGTCCATCATCAAATGTGAGATTTACAAGGAGGGAAAACAGTACACCTCTCTGAACAGTGTCTGGGAGGCTGTGGTTGCTGCTGTATGCAATGTTGATGGTGAACAGATCAAAACACTGACTGAATCCATGGATGGCAGGCTTTTGAGTGTCCTTGCAAAGAAAGGTGGCTATATTGGTCACTGATTTGTTTTTGTTTTGTTTTTGAATGTCAGAAATGTATATTTGTGAATGTTGAGATGTTATATTGGTTTCACTGGTAAAAATAAATAATTGAAATGGGTATATATTTGTTTTTTGTTAAGTTGCCTAATTATGCACAGTAATAGTCACCTGCACACACAGATATCCCCCTAAAATAGCTATAACTAAAAAAAACTAAAAAAAAACACTAAAAACTACTTCCAAAACTATTCAGCTTTGATATTAATGAGTTTTTTGGGTTCATTGAGAACATGGTTGTTGTTCAATAATAAAATTAATCCTCAAAAATACAACTTGCCTAATAATTCTGTACTCCCTGTATGTATTGTATGCCCCACTGTGAATGAAATATCTTCCAATGGCTGTATTTATACAGCTTTACCTTAAAGGGACATTAAACAATATGTTCTTTCATGATTTTGATGGATAATACAATGTTAAAAAACGTCTAATTTATTTCTATGATCTCATTATCTTTTATCTCTTGATATTCTTTCCTGAAAAGCATATCTAGATAGGCTCTGTTGCTGCTGATTGGTGGCTGCACATAGATGCCTTTTATCATTGTCTAACCCATGTGCATTGCTATTTCTTTAACAAATTATGTTATAAATAAATTGTATTCTCTGTCTGAATCATGAAATAAAATTTTGGTGTTAATGTCCCTTCAAGGACAAAACCATTAGGAATATGTGGAGTTAACATTGTAGAAATAAACTAAATGGGAATGGAAATACCTATAGATATGTGATATCTATCCGACAGGTAAAGAGTAGAATTGCTAGAAATTATCTTTTGATATATCTATAGTTAACTGACCCTTCAAATGACTCCACTAGAGATGAAAAGTAATCAATATGGTATACAATAACTAGCTTGGTATAAATGTGAAATTAACTTACGTTTTATTTAAAGATAATTTCTAACATATTACCTTAAAATAATTAAAGCAGAATAACCTATATTTAGTGTAAGAATGTTTTTGGATACCTAAGAAAGATTATAGAGATTAGAATGTAAATCTAACATTAAACTACACTGTCACTTTAATGTAAGTTAAACACTTTCATTTCTTAAAAGAAATATGAACAAAGTTGTTATGTATAATTTATACTACATATCCTCGTCATAAACATTTTATGATTTTAACATCTATAAATCACACAATAAAAGCATAGATGGATGTATTTAACTCCAGCTTAAATTGTGTAAGATACTTGACTTTAACATTATCTGAATAAGCTGTGTTGATATTTTTCATTCAATACATTAAACAAAATTAGTATATTTGATATCAAGCATGTGCTTGTAAAATAGATTACTTTAACAGTCATGGGACTAATATTTTGTTTACATGTCAGAATATTAGATGGATATATTTCTTCTTATTTTACTGTGATAGAGATATGTCTCAAATAATATGTATTAAATAAAAAATTGAAAAATATATATAGTATGAAAATAAATTTATTTACAACAAAAATAAAATTTGGGAAATCACCACAAATGAAACTCTGAAAAAGAAAGAAAAGAAATATTAAAAACATTAGTCATTTAGGTTATTTAATGAACACATGTCTTAAAATATTCATTAAATCCAATAATTGTAAAATCATCTTGTGTCTATGCTCTAACATGTATTTTTTGTCTTGATATTAAAAACAGGTTCAGACTTGAAATCTATATCTATCCATAATTTGAAATTAATCCCATTATATTGTCTAATCAATAGCTGAATTACACATTAGCATTTAAAATTAGACAAAATAATGCATATCAAATTTGGATAATATTTTGTAATTTGATTGTATGAGGAACATAATGTAATGTAATATTTCATGTCCCTTCAAATAATATACCTAAATATCAACTATAAAATGTATCCCTTTGTCTGATTGGTCAGAATCTGAGTCCTCTCTAGCACAAAGTAGGGGTAATGTATCTAAAATGAACATATTCTAATATAGGACATGTATATATTCCTAATTCTTTGAACATTCTTCCTCCTAAGATTCTTAAATAGCATGCATTGTGCAAACTAACCTGGATGTATGGTCTTTGAAAGGAAATTCTCTTCAAAATATCAGTTTATCTTCATTAGGTATCCTATTCATCATTTTCAAAATAGATGATTGGGAAATACCATCTAAAATTAAAAGAAAAAATTATGAACCATAAGTGTCTCATAGGATACATCCTGCATCCCCAGTCTTGTTCCAGAGAATTGCCGCCACTTACCATGTGAACGTGTCTTTGTATGTTTTTTAAAGTCATCACAATTGAAAGACAATGCCACAGACATGATCACATTGGTATTCTTCACTTTCAGTATGGGAGTTTTCACTTTCAGTCTTGAATTCTTCACTTTCAGTCTGTAGATTGTAATCTCCCTAATGGAAGATAAAGTGTAAATGAAATCATTAAAAATGGTGGCTTGGTTCTGCATCCCCCCAACTATTTTCTAAACTATTTAGATCACTAGCTTACTAAGCGTATGTAGTATCTTTTGTGTTATGTTCTATCAATCAAGTGTGAAGCTGAGTCATACATTGTGCAGACCTAACCTCTGATGTATGACTTTGAATCACATAGTATTGTTAGAGTATCCCTTTCTGATTATCTAAAAATCAAGTAATGTGTAAACTAAAGACAAAATGGAGGCTGGTGACTTTTGAAGATGGGGGAGCACTAGCCCCGCCCCTCAGATGGCTCTGCCCATTTTATTGTGTATGTGTGTATATATTTAACAACATATCTAAGAAATGTCCAAGTTAGATATAGCGCTGGCACACTTACAAATCAGTTTAGACATACATACTGACAGGAGACTGGTCTACACACAGACCAACATTAACAAGGAGACTACTATGGGCAGAAGTAGTATCACAACACAATCAACCAGCCCTTATACACGCACACACTCATATTTACACATATACATATACACTCTCTCACACACACACACACACACACACTCATATTTACACATACACATATACACACAAACACTCTCACACACACACTCATATTTACACATACACATATACACTCACACACACACACACACACTCATATTTACACATATACACACAAACACTCTCACACACACACTCATATTTACACATACACATATACACACACACATATTTACACATACACACACTTACACACATTGATAAACACAAACACACACATACACATATATACACACACACTGATAAACATATCACACACACATATCCATAGACATATTCATACATTTATACACACACTGATAAACAGATAATCACACACACATTCATAGGCACACACATATTTACAAAAACACATTTAGTAAATAGTACTAGGAGCATATATGTATAAATAACACACTAGCAAAGGCAACCTGAGAGGCAAGTTCCTAAACATAAGGGGAAAAGTAATACTGGTTACCCAAACCACATGATGAAGGATTGGTATACCCAAACCACATGATGAAGGATACACCACCCTAATACTTTAAATGTAAGGGCCATATTCCCCAATGGGCTAATTTATCACACCATTCAATAGCCAGATCTGACAAAAACTGACCCCAGGAGAAATTTCACTAATAATCCCACCAGAATACCAGGAAGTATTTTTTTCCAATTTTTCCATGATTTATGTCATAATAACCATATTTTTTTTTAACTAATAACTGTCCCATCAGTCATTATGCCCCAATGCCACAAGTTTTTAATTTGAAATTAGTTCTAAAATAGGTGAGTCAGGATCCACTTTCAACTAGATTAAACTCCATAACTAATTAAATATTTTATTTTCTACATTAAATGTTTTTTTCCTGAATATTTTAAATAACTTTATTGCAAAATTTAAATTAACGTTTTTTTGTGAACTTTTAAAATGAGTTGTAATGTGTACTATCAATACGATTTTTAAAGTAAATTTTATTACCTTTAATATTCTTTGTAAACTGTCAGTTTTACTGAGCACCTTAATGTCATGTAAGTGTCTCATGTTGGTACACCGAAATTAATGGAACACCTCTTAGTGAGATACAAAGCTCAGCCTAGCCCCATGAATTCCCCAGCCCCAGGTACTTAGCTATTGTTGTGCTGCGTCTGCTGCTTCCTGGTTTTGCTGCCTTGTGCTGTTTTGTTAAGGGGGTGCAATCACGCTGCCAAGAACTCAGTCAATCCCTAATGCTGCACTGTCACTGAAGAATGTGGAGCGCGGCCTTCCCCTATTCCAGCAATTTGCGGGTGTCAGATAGCCACACTAGACTCCCGGTCCTGGAACTTCCTGGAGAGTTGCTTGAGGCTTGAGCGCGGGCACCTGCCCCCTCCCTCACCAGAAAAATTTCAGCCAAAAATAAATAAAAAATCCTTTGTTAGTGCTGCCTGCAGTGGTGGTGGGCCGGGCTCTTCAAGTGATTGAAGCCCACGATGCTCCTCCTCCACTCCCCACACATACACAGCTCTTAGTGTGCGAGTGTCACATGACAGCTGGCTCTCGCACACTAAGAGCTGTGTGGTTAGGAGACCTATGGGCTGGCCTGTAGGTGGCACTGCAGTCAATGCAGTTTTAAAGTGGAAAGTGCTTTTGCCTATACTTCTATCTATCGCACTGCACAGCATGTGCAAGCCCATTCCACTTTCAGCCTAAATAAGGCAATTTTAATGTTTTTAGTCAAATGTTTTAGTCAAAACTGCAGTGGAATCAACAAAAAAGGTTTAAAAATTGAATTTTTTTTTTTATTTTCACTTTTTTTTTCTTCTTTTTTTTGTTAAGGGGGCATTAGGGGTCAGGGGTTCACGTGCTCAAGTCCTCTTATAGAGGAGCCTCCACTGATGCCATATGATGTATCATTGTGCAAAATCCCCCCCAGTCCATACAGTATGTATACTTACCATCTGATGTTGTCTTTGATAATCAGGTGGCGAAGTCATTACAGGAGCCAATGCCAGAATCATCTGATGTATAAATTACCTATGATAATAATAATATTAAATCATATTTTTTTCGAATCATTTTTTGAACAATCCTAACATGTTTGCACAATTCTCTACTTCTCATTTCCCTAAAATTCACACATATTCGCAATGCTTCTATATAAATTCTAGTATTTACCATCTGAAGTGGCGGTTAATGATGTTTGTTCTGACATTGAGCCCCTCGTCCCGGAATGGCCCCTCTAGAACAGGGTCATCCTCCTCATCTTGAAGGAGGTCACTGGGCACCTGGACCGCCTGCAGCATCCCAGCCCGCTGAGCAATGTTATGCAGGACGCTGCAGGCTATAACGATCTTTGCCACCTTACTAGGGCTGTATTGGAGGGCTCTTCCAGACCTTTCCAGGCATCATAACCACATTTTGAGGAGCCCAAACATCCTCTCCACTACAGCCCTAGTCCACTTGTGCGCCCGATTATAGCGCTCCTGGGCCTCGTCCGTGGGGTTACGCAACAGCCTAATGAGCCAAGGCCGGCTCATGTAACCCGAATCACCTATAAGTAATGAACATAACAAAATGTAAAATATTAAAAATATCATTAAAAATATTATATTAAAATACAAATCATTTGTGTACACGAAAATTGCCTAAAATATACATTTGCTGAAAGACAAATAAGTGGTTGAAGCGCATCCTATATCTGCCCATTTAAGCTAGGACATGCTACATATCTGTTTGGAGCTAAAACTAGACATTTGCTGAAAGAGACAATTAAATGGTTAAATTGCATCCTATATCTGCATATTTAAGCTAGGACATGCTACATATGCGTATTTCGCATAAACGAGACATTTGCTAAAAAAGAAAGAAATGGTTAAATTGCATCCTATATCTGCACATTTAAGCTAGGACATGCTACATATCTGTTTGGAGCTAAAACTAGACATTTGCTGAAAGAGACAATTAAATGGTTAAATCACATCCTATATCTGCAAATTTAAGCTAGGACATGCTACATATGCGTATTTTGCATAAACAAGACATTTGCTAAAAGAGAAATAAATGGTTAAATTGCATCCTATATCTGCACATTTAAGCTAGGACATGCTACATATCTGTTTGGAGCTAAAACTAGACATTTGCTGAAAGAGACAATTAAATGGTTAAATCGCATCCTATATCTGCACATTTAAGCTAGGACATGCTACATATGCGTATTTCGCATAAACGAGACATTTGCTAAAAGAGAAAGAAATGGTTAAATTGCATTCTATATCTGCACATTTAAGCTAGGACATGCTACATATCTGTTTGGAGCTAAAACTAGACATTTGCTGAAAGAGACAATTAAATGGTTAAATCGCATCCTATATCTGCACATTTAAGCTAGGACATGCTACATATGCGTATTTTGCATAAACGAGACATTTGCTAAAAGAGAAAGAAATGGTTACATTGCATCCTAGAGCTGCCCATTTAAACTAGGACATGCTACATATCTGGAGGTAAAACTAGACATTTGCTGAAAGAGACAATTAAATGGTTAAATCACATCCTAGAGCTGCACATTTAAGCTAGGACATGCTACATATCTGGAGGTAAAACTAGACATTTGCTGAAAGAGAAAATTAAATGGTTAAATCACATCCTATAGCTGCACATTTTGCACATTGCCACTTGAATATAACAGTGGCAATTGTCTAACTAATTAACCATGTTGTGCACAAGTACTCACCAACGAGCCACCCATGGGGAAACTGTCTGCCCTCAAACTGCCGCCACAGGGACGACTGTCTGAGGATGCGGGCATCATGACAAGCCCCGCCGAAATTCGCACACATGTGCATAATCCACATTCGTGCGTCGCAAACAAACTGCACGTTGAGACTATGGAAGTGTTTGCGATTTCGGAAGGGCAGGTCATCGGCTGGAGCATGAGCGCAATGTGGGTGCAATCTATTGCTCCCAAGACATTGGGCATTCGAGCTATTGCATAGATTTCCCTCTTCAGGCGCCTCCAATCACCATCATTTTGAATCCTATGTAATGCTTACTGACTCATACCATGGCGTCCAGAAAGTTGTCAAAAACCACAGAGAAGGTACCCTGAGACAGCCCATGCATGTACCCATCTCCGGATTGAAAACTTCCGGAGGCCAGGACGTGTATGCAACTTAGCATCTTAGTGATGCCAGGGACTGCAGTCCGCATACGTCTACATGACTTCATATGAGGTTTAAGTACATCGTAAAGGCTAATGAGCTGTTCGCGATTGAGCCTATACTTTTCATAAACCTCGAAGTCGCTCATGTTATCCAAGGTGGGCCTCACACTGTGAACAGGAGGACCTCTAACCAGACAAGCCCTTTGTCTCTCTTGGAGACGCCGAGCCCGCCTGATTTGGTTGTACACCACTTGTGCAACAGCACCAGCAGCAACTAACTGCGGATCATCCATATTTGCCAAGCTAAGCAGCACAAAGCCAAACAGCAGAGCAAACACACAAGGAGTAACAAGGTATGCAAAAACACAAAAGCGATTTGATACAATGTCGGTCTCTAGGGACGCTTTGGCCATGTTGTTTGGGGGATTTATAGTGCAATATGTCCAATGGTAGCGTGTTTGTAATGATTGCTGATTGTATACACTTGATTGTATGTGAGCGGCGGGAATGCTTTCAAAGTGGGTGTTGTTTAGGTGTTTGCTGAAATTTTGTTTCCCCCTAATGAATCGTAATCTGAAAGTGTAAAATATAACATATACAGTGCACCTTTGTAATGTTTGTTCATATGCGTAATAAATACTTATTAAACGCGATCTTATAGTAAAAAGCACACGTCCACGCTAACATGAATGAAAGTGCATACTTGTGTATAATGTGTATAGACATGGCATAGAATCTGATCGATCAATGTTGCTGCAATATTGTTTCAAAACAATAAAGTAACTTCTAACATCTATAATATTGTATATATAAGTGATTGGCGAGATGTCAATATTTTACGTGTCCCATTGAAATCGCTATAATAATGAAGATCTTCCAAACTCTCATTTACGTACATGTAGTATTGAGTGAGAAACTTCTGAAAGGGGCGGTACAGTCCCAATGCTGTAATCTGTATGGTTGAAGCTTATAATGATGTCATCATATTAGCAACCTGCCTGTCTAGTTAGCAAATCTTCGTTCTGTTGTTGTATTTTACAACATTGTTATTGTGTGCTGATTAAAAAGATAAATGTGTGCTTTGTTGTTGTGTGATGCGTGTTATGTACATATACGTACTGTATGTATTGTGATTCTCTCCCACATATGATGACTTATATAAAGCAGTATAGCATTGTTGCTCCTTCCAAAAAAGTGACAGCTCTAATATGTTCTAATGATCTGTTCTTATTGTACGTAATTCCTAATGGTATATTATGAGTGAATCGTGATGTTAAAGGGACACTAAATCCATAATTGATGTTTCGTGATTCCGAGAGAGAATCCAATGTTAAGCAACCTTCCAATATAGTTGTATGATGTAAATGTATTCATTGTTTATATGTGTTTTTTGGCAAGAATATCAATGCACATGTATGAGTGAATGGCCAAAGTCATGTATGTGCATCCATTAATGATCATGTGTTGAGCCTATGTAGATATGCTGTTCATCCAAGCATATGAGTTGAATAAATGAAATGTTATAATAGAGGTAAATGAGACGTGTTTACAATTGTCTACTGTTTGTGAATAATGAAATGTAAAAATTAATTTTCTGTCCGTTTAAATATGTATTTTTTAAAACCGATTTCGTATTGGTGATGGTGATTTGTAGTTGATGTAATGTAATTTCCTTTAAGATTTTGATGTTGTAGTGAATTTCACACAAGTAAAAGCCATAACTCCATAGGGAAATATTAATTTCTTGATCTATTTTTCATAGCAGGACTAACGCAAGAAAGAATGAGTTATTACCACAATTGTAACGCTGGTATTACGAGTTTTCAAGTCTACGCATTTTGCGTGTGTTAGGTAAATCTGCCTGTCGTGTGCACGAGCACGTCTTCCCTATAGAAGTCAATGGAGGAGAAAAATTTGAAGAGAAATAAAATCCAACACTTGTTTTGAGCGTAAAGTAAGTGACTTCATGTTCTGGTGTGAAAAATCTGTTTTGTGTAGGTAATGTGCTGTATATTGTTTGTATGTATTGATTAGTGTATGTATGTGATAATATTAGTAGTTATATGGAGCTATATGAGTGTCTGTTCCCGTCTGTCTATGTAAGTCAATGTAAAATGGATTTGTGTGCCTTTTTTTTCAAACACCCGAGATCTCGTAACTTTGATCCGTTCTATTTTGACATGAAAATTTAAAATCGAAAAAATAAATATTGTGTAGTGTTTGTATGAGTGTAAGTGTACTTTGTGTAATGTTTTTGAAGTGAAATGTGGATGTTTTTGTTAGCGGTATATGATTAACTACTGGGTCTGGGTTTACGTTATGGATTTGAGCGGAGATGGTGATTTTTGTTGCGTTACAGAAACTCGTAATACCAGCGGTAGGGAAAAAGCAACGCTATGAGGCTTTTCACGCATAACGCACAACTCGTAATCTAGCCGAATGTTAATTTATTTTAAAATGTTTAGACTTGGCTGATATGTTATTTTTTAGCAAGGCAACAGAAATGTCTTTAACCAGTAGAAATCAAGATTTTAAGAACATTTTAAAATTCGGTTTAAAGGCATATGAAACCCAAAATGGTTCTTTCATGATTCAGATACAGCATGCAATTTTAAAGGGACAGTCAACACCAAAATTGTTATTGTTTAAAAAGAAAGATAACGCCTTTACTACCCATTCCCCAGCTTTGCACAACTAACATTGTTATATTAACATACTTTATAACATTTAAACCTCTAAATGTCAGCCTGTTTCTAATCCACTATAGACAGCCTCTTATCACATGCTTTTTTATTAGCTTTTAACTACAGGAGACTGCTTGTTCATGTGAGCCATATAGATAACATTGTGCTCTCTCCCGTGGAGTTGTGGATGACACTGCACTAATTGGCTAAAATGCAAGTCAATAGATAATAAATAAATAGCCATGTGATCAGGGAGCTGTCAAAAGAGGCTTAGAGATACAAGGTAATCACAGAGGTTAAAAGTATATTAATATAACCATGTTGGCTGTGCTTAACTGGGGAATGGTTAATAAATGGATTATCTATCTCTTTAAACAATAACATTTTGGAGTAGACTGTCCCTTTAAACAGCTTTCTAATTTACTTCTATTATCATTTTGTTGTTGTCTTTGTATCTTTTGTTGAAAAGCAGGAATGTATGTTTAGGAGCCGGCCCTATTCTGGAGCACTATGTGGCTGCAGTTTTGCAAGAATCTAATTCATTTGCAAGAGCACTAGATGGCCGCACTATTTTCTGCCATTTAGTGCTCCAGATGCCCACCTAGGTATCTCTTAAACAAAGCATATCATGGGAAAAAAGCAAATTTGAAATAAAAAAACTTTTTTTTTAAATTGTATGCTCTATCTGAATTACAAAAGAAAAGTTTTGGGTTTCATATCCCTTTAAAGATACATTAAACTAAATATATTAATGAAAATATATGGACCCATCACACTATTAAAGATATGATATGCTTGCAGTACAAAACTACATTCTGATAGTGGCACCATTTACACTACCTGCTGGGATTCTGAGTCATAGAGTAATGTAATTATAATATATACACAGTGCACATACTTGAGATCATTAGTGGTATTACAGTACATTAAAAAACACTTTACAATTAATAGCAGAGCTAAACAAACATTCTTAGAACTAAACTAAACTGCATCTTAAAGGGACATAATACTCATATGCTAAATCACTTGAAACTGATGCAGCATAACTGTAAAAAGCTGACAGGAAAATATCACCCGAGCATCTCTATGTAAAAAAAGGAAGATATTTTACATCACAATCTCCTCAGCTCGGCAGAGTAAGTTCTGTTTAAAAAGTTATACTTCAGCTGCTGTCCTGCTAGAGGTAAAAAAATAAATGAAGCAATGAACTGCAGCCAATCAGCATCAACAGTGCTGAGGTCATGAACTCTTTTACAGTGATCTTAAGAGATTTCACTTAACTCTCATGAGATTTCAGAGTGAACTTCCTTAAACTGAATAGGGAAATAACATGAGTGTGCACAAGGCTCACTCCCCTGCCTGTCCCAGGTCAGGCATACTGATTTGCTGCTTAAAGTCCTTTACAGTGGGCTTGTGAATACTTAGAACATTTTGAGGTAAAATATCTTCCTTTTTTACATAGAGATGTTCAGGTGATATTTTCTAGTCAGCTTTTTACAGCTATGCTGCATCACTTTCAAGTGTTTCAACATTTGGGTATTATGGCCGTTTAAAGTGATTTTAAAGTTTAATGAATAAGGGCACTTTCATTCATTAAACTTTACAAAGACGCTAATTTTTTAAAATACTTATCTTTGCGTTATGGTAAACATTATGCCGATCCTTCGCCTGCAGCTACTGCTTTCTTTAGCAGATCAATGACAAATCCAACTTCCTCCAATTGTTGTGTGCCCCTTTTGGAGTCCAGCTTGTGGGGCACGCAACGATTGGAGGAAGCCGGATTGTCATCAGTATGCTAAGGAAAGCAGGAGCTGCGGGTGGAGGATTGGGGTTATGTTTATCATAATGCAAAGGTAAGTATTTTAAAAAATAAGAGTCTTTGTAAAGTTTAATGAATGAAAGTGCCCCTGTTTTTAAGATTATTTTTACATACTGGGCACTTATTGATTAAACTTTACAATCACTTTAATAGTAAGATCACTGGCTGCAAGGTGGCATATTCCTTTAGTTTTTTACTGGATGTACAAGCTATATTATATCTACCTGCTCACCAGACAGCATACTTGGGTATTTTTTTTTAAATATAGAGTAAGGATAATTTTCTTATTCTCTCTATATCAACCAAATGCAGCTGTTCATCCCTCTGTATTGAATGGGCACGATCAGCTGTGTCAAATGCTTGTCACACAGTCTTTGACAGTTATGTGGTTAGTAATCTTCAGATAAAATTATTGTCTGTCCTAAATTTTAAAGACTGTTATATTTTACAATCCAGTAAATTAGATCACAAAATAATTTCCTTCTCTATGTTACTAAGAGAATGCCTATTGTTTTAAACTGTTTTCCTATAAGTAAAATATTCATATTTTATAAGTCAATGCAAATTCAATCACAAGATCAAATATAAAAGTTTCTTAATATGAACTTGACTGAAAATATTGGCGTACTGCAGCCAAACAGCTGCAGGCAATATCAATACTTATTTGGTAGCCTCACATGGGTGTGACTGACAGATACGTATTGCTTTATTCTTGGAAGGCTGCCCTTGTAAAAGGGAGACACATAGGAGAGGCTGCAAAGCAAACAGGCCACAAATATGTACTTTTTGTATTAAATGGCTCAACCACTCAGTTATACACTTCAATTGTAATTTCATCTTATTCCCACCTATTAGACTTGTGTTTTATATATTATTTATAACTACTGATTTAACTTTTTTGTGTTGGACAGAAATTTGAAGCTATTGGAGAGATTCATTATTATAATTATTTAAGGTATGAATGTGGAACATATTGACCAATATGTATGAGACAAAACTTTTTGCCAACATTTCAAACTTTTTTTTTAATGATTTCTTAAAGTGCAAATAATTAATGGTCTCTCTGTTGCAGTAATTGCAATTGTAGCAAATACTTTCACTCACTAGGATTAAAAACAAACACTCATATTAAAAAAATGCCATAAGTTTTTAGTAGCTTTCTGTGGGAAGAACAAAAAAACATTTCTTTCATGTAATTGGCAAGAGTCCATGAGCTAGTGACGTTTGGGATATACAATCCTACCAGGAGGGGCAAAGTTTCCCAAACCTCAAAATGCCTATAAATACACCCCTCACCACACCCACAATTAAGTTTTACAAACTTTGCCTCCTATGGAAGTGGTGAAGTAAGTTTGTGCTTGATTTCTATGATTTCTTCTATGAGAAGCGCTTCTAAGCATTTTGAAGCCCAATTCCTCTCAGAGTACAGTGTTCTTTTCAAAAGTTCTCTGTTATTGGTCGTAGGGATTCATCTCCTACCTCCCTCCCTATACTCTTATATACCATTACCTCTGCTGATACTTTTTCAGTACTGGTTTGGCTATCTGCTATATGTGGATGGGTGTCTTTCGGTAAGTATGTTTTTCTGTCAGGGTGCCAGGAATCAGACTGAGACGAGAAGTGCAAAAATAATCACATCTTTATTAATAGCAAAAAATAATAAAAAGTCCACAAGTCAAATAACAAGCCAGGAATCAAAACCAGAGCTGGTAATCAGATGAGCCGAGTCAGGAGCCAAAGCGAATAGTCAGACGAGCCGAATCAGGAGCCAAAGCGAGTAGTCAGATGAGCCGGAATCAGGAACAAGGAGAACAGCAGAGTCAGGAACAAGCCAGGGATCAAGAACCAGGAGGGACCTCAGGAGCCAAAACGAGAAGTCAGACGAGCTGGAATCAGGAACAAGGAGAACAGCAGAGTCAGGAACAAGCCAGGGATCAGGAACAAGGAGGGGCATCAGACAGCCAGGTAATACACAGGAGCTCTCATAAACAGGTCTGAGACAATGCAAGGGCAAAGCATACTGAACAGAGGCCCTTTAAATAATAAGTGATGACATCACAATTCTGAGACTGCATCCTGTCTCACTCAGATGATGTACACCAGTCTTTCCATAAAAGGAAGTGCAGGAAATGAGCAGCATCATACAGTATGCACCAGAGTCAGCAAGAGAGGTGAGTAAAATGGCTGCCAGCAGCACATGGCAAACAAAGCAGGGAAGAAACCCTGACATTTTCTTATTTAAGACACTCGCAGCTATAGTTTGGCGCTTTATGTATTAATATAAAGTTTTAAATATATGTATTTTACTTATATTTGCCATGAGACAGGTCTATGTATATTTCCTTTTGCAGACTTTCAGTTTCAGTTTGGGAAGCATGTTTAGGAAGTTATTTGTCTTACCAGGGGTATAGTCCTTTTTTCAAATTGACTGTATTTTTTTTTAATTTTGCGGGCAAAATTAGGCTTCCAAGAGTGCAAAATGCTGTTATTTATTGTGTCATTCTTGGCGCGAGATTTTTTTGGTGTGAAGGTACGTCTTTGATGACGCATATTCATAATTTCCGGCGTCTTAGTTGACACCAGGTTTCCTTGCACAACGTTGTGTCTGTTATGACGCAAGTTGCATTATTTCCAGTTGTTGTTGGCGCCAAAAAATTCCTTTTGCGTTGTGCGTCATACTTGGTGCCAAAAAATTTAGTTTATTTTTCACCCCACTTCCTATATGCCTCTTGCTTTCTATATGCTCAGAGGGCTTTGCTGTTTGCATTTTTCCCATTACTGAAACTGCCATATAAGGAAATTGTTAATTTTGCTTTAATGTTGTTTTTTCTCTTACAGTTGCAAGATGTCTCAATCTGATCCTGTCTCAGAAGCAACTGTTGGAACCCTGCTGCATGATCACAGTTCTACCAAAGCTAAGTGTATCTGTTGTAAATTAGCTGAGATTATATCTCCAGCTGTAGTATGTAACAGTTATCATGATAAGCTTTTGCATGCAGAAAACGTTTCCATCAGTACTAGTACAGTTTCTGTTGTTCCTTCAACATCTAATGTACATGATATCCCTGTTGATATGAAAAATTATATTGCTGATGCGATACCGAAGGCTTTGGGGGGTAGTTATCAAGCCGTCTACTTTTCTGGCTTCGCCGGCCCAATACGTCCGCCTAAGCTCGCCTACCTTCGCCGCCGCGGACCTTGAATACTTTCGCCTAAGTTATCAAATAAAGCTGTCAAAAAGCCGCGGGGCGATGAGCAGCGGACTGTGAGAGTTATCACTCATCCGATCTCGCTGCTCTTCGGCTTTTTCCCAGCTTTATTGCTAGCCTGTCACTAAGCACCCACACTAAACTACACTGTTCTATCCCTATACAGGTATGTTTTTTTTAAAGGTAATTAGATTTGTTTTGGTAAAGGTAGGGTAAGTCTTTTTGGGTTAACTTAGGGGTGTTAGCCTAGGTTAGGGGGTTTAGATGTTAGTAATTTAATTTGTGTTGGGGGGCTGGCAGTTTAAGGGTTAATAGTGTAGTGGTTTACTTTGCGTTAGGGGTCTGGCGGTTTAGGGGTTAATAGTGTAGTGGTTTACTTAGCGTTGGGGGGCTGGCAATTAGGGGTTAATAGCATAGAAGCTTACTTTGTGTGGTGGGTGTGAGGTTAATAGAGTAAAGAGGTAGTTTGCGATGTAAGCGGGGTTGCGGTTTTGGTGTTCATAGTGTGGTTTAGTGCAACTGTTTCCTATGAACAAACTCTTAAAGGTTGCGTAAAAAGTTTTTAATACGAGTGCATATTACCACTCAACAATACCCACAGAAAATAGGGGAAGTGTAAATTATCTCAGGTTTGCGCAAACAAATTTGTGGTGGTTTATACAGCGCGTCACTTGTAATATGGATTTGAGCGCAAAGAACACTGTGATCGCGTTTACACTCCTAGCACTAAAGATATCGCTCCACTCGTAATCTGGCCCTTAGTGTAAGTTTATTTTTTATCTTTAATTTAAGAAACTTTACAATTAAATCTCTTGAGATTATAGTGAAATTCCACAAGTGAAGTTTGAGCACTGATAATCCTCATATTTTTTAGTCAGCTATAACAGATATGCTATATCACTTTAGGTCATTTCACATATGGGTAATATGTTGTGTGTAGTGCAGCTACTATTGTATTTTTTACTGCTTTAACAATTTAAATAAATACCTTCAAATTTTGCATTTTGAAAAACTAGGAAATTGGAAAATATGGTTTCCATGTTTTATGTAGATGGAAAGGGAGACACATGATTATGGCTTCTAACTTCAGGATATATTGTTTATTCAATATTTATACTAAATTATTACCCAACAAAAGACTTTCATTATCTGAAAATGCTAATAATATAAACGGCCAGTTTACAGGATTGAAATATTTTCTTTCCAGTTATAAAAAGAAAAACATCCATTCTCTATCAATCATAAAATGGTGGCTGTCTTTTATTGTGTCATTTTAAAATTATAGTGCT
Source organism: Bombina bombina (assembly GCF_027579735.1). Classification (NCBI taxonomy): domain Eukaryota; kingdom Metazoa; phylum Chordata; class Amphibia; order Anura; family Bombinatoridae; genus Bombina; species Bombina bombina. The sequence goes on from NW_026510963.1 coordinate 17,457, forward strand.
AGATTTTGGAAGTCATTCAACTATAGTATTATACAAAGATATTATATTATTATATAGAAACATATTACAAGTTTATCTTCTTTCTATAAAGAGAATAAAAACTGAGATTTTTTACTAATTTACTTTGAAATATCTCACGTTGGGCTACATTACGGGTAGCACGCTAACTGTTGTGCGCAAACGAAAAGTGGTTCATTGCAGCTCTTTGCTCATTTTGGAAGTTGCACGGTATTATAACATAAACACGTTTGTTTGAGTGCAATTTAATTTAACCCTGTTTGGGATAGCGCAACCTCAGAGCTTTGGTTAACTGTCACGCAAGACAAAAAGATTTAGAAAACACAAATACATTTAAAAGTACAGATACAATCATAATAACACTAATAAAAATTATTTAAAAAATTGCATAATAAGGTTATATGGGCTCAAAGATATGAGGCCTGCAAAGCTTTAGCATAGAAATACATACATATACATGTCTAAATATTTATATATATATATTATATATATATATATATATATATATATATATATATATATAGTATATACAGGGCCGCCACTCAACCATTGATCAGGGCCCCCCCCCCTCCTTTGACATGTGCAATTTTTGACCAAGTGACTAAAACGTATATGCACTTTATTCTTTTTTTTTAAATATATTTTTATTGAGAGGTTGTGAGAAATATTACAGCCAATGTTCATCTAGTCACAATAAACAAATAAACATAGGAACAGGTATTATACACACAGCAACTACAGTATGAAATATTACAAATACAATAAATCTGGGTTTGGAGTCTATGCAATCCAAAAAGGAGATCAGAACATCACAAATGCAAAACAAGACTGGGTCCAGTGTTAGAATTATAAGTAATATCTGGAAAGCATAAGTGATGTTATAAAACAAATGTAACCTGTATAACAATAAAAAATAATGGAACCTCATTTTATATTATAGAGATAATAAGTATTGTCTCCCCCTTGACATTTATATAATTATTTAATCTAAGAGAAATAGATAGATAAATTGGGACAAGGGAGGATTATTTATTGTTTGGTCGCTTTTGAACCAAATTAGCGGGGAGGGTGGAAGGGAGTGCAGCGGGCAAGAGCCGCTCTAATTGGTAGGAGGAAGGGGATGGAGGGGCGGAGCCTTATAAGATGTGGACGTAGTGGGAGGCAAGGAACAGAATAGAGATCATGTTATGTAGACACAGGGAGAGACTTCAAGGAAACAACATATTGTTTATCTAAGCTATGGGAGGGAGATCATCTGATCAATATAGAACATTGTCTGCTCAACATAAGACTTTTAGATTCCCACCAGTACCGCTCAATTGAAATAGAATGTTTGCTGGGGGGGAGTAGTATAGTAGCTGGGTGAGTCCTCTAGGCTGCTTGTATAGAATGAAAAGGGGGAGGTAGCTATGAGTGACATAAATTATGAGCAATTAGGATTTTTCAAATAATCCTCCAAGGTGGATATACCCTAATAAATATATTTAAACTTCAAGTATATCTGAGCAGGACATAAGTAACACTTTCAAACAACTAATTAAGCAGTTAAACTTCTAATTGGTATAAGTGATAGCCCAGTATATGTATATCAAGGCATAAAACATATATAAGTCAGGAGTAATAAGCTTAAATGAATAGCTTATCTATATAGGTATCCAGGTAGAATGATTTCTGCCTATTAGTATGAAGCTTTATGTGCAGCTAACCTTGAATTTAAGGAAAATTGATATAAGTTAGCCCCTAATACTTCCACTACCAGGCATCAGACAAAACAGGGAGAATAATAATAAGCTTAAGTGTGTAGTCAAACTGCAGATATATCTAAGTTGTATGATTTCAGCCTATGTGGATGGAGTTTTTAACAGAACTAACAATGAACTTGAAGAACTTGTAACATATATCATGTAATAGACTGAGACTCTAAATTACATTGAAAATTAGCTGAGTGGCTAAGGATAGGAGGACATATTAAGGCTTATTGCTATACATAATGGCTAAACAGCAGGCTTCACATGGAGGAACATTTGTAGGGCAGCGTTGAGAACAGACAGTTTGTGCTTACTTAAGGACCATATTAAAAGGAGATATAGTGATATGCAAACATAAAACTGGTGCAGAAAAAGTTGTCTGCCTCACAAAATCATAGGAGGTCATGTGAAAATATATATTTGAGAGAACAGTCTCATTAAAATAACTATAGGCCAATTGACTTTACTATACAGCCCTCCAAACACATCTAGAAAGGGAAACATTTAGCATGAGAATAAAAAGGAATAGGCAAGTGTTAAAATAGCAATTTAGAACCGTGTCTCACAATAAATTTTCTCAGAGGGACAGGCTCAGTCAACGGCATCAAGCTGTTAGGTTGTCATCTACAACCAAGTCCCTAGAATAATAAGCGACAAGTCCTTGCTGTAGCTGCTAAAAGTTAGTAATTAGCTTGGGAGCAGCCAAAAATAACTTAGCCGATGGCTTACCACTACTGTCTAGTTGTATCTAAAATAACTCAGGGGGCTATATCTTAATTTCAGCTGATAGGCGTCATATAGATATTTCCCTCAATGTGAATACTATAAAGGTAATGCAGAAGGAACATCATTTTGAGCGATATAGATCATTGTTCAACATAAAAGCATCCATACATCTCCATGACCAGTGGGTAGAGAAAAAGAAAAAAGGTTCACTGTAGATACCAGAGACTTCTGTTATGGATCTGTACTGTCATGCTGGAGGACACATAGCTGTAGGGTTTCAGGAATTAACAATGCCAAGAAGGTGTTAGATACAGCGTGCAATGCGATGAGAGAAAGAGATGTGAATAGCCAAAAGTCTAAGCGTTACTTAGCTACACGCTCCTCTGAGTGGATAACAAACAGGACTGTCCCAGAACCAGTGTCATCGGCAAGAGTCAAGTCATATAAACAGGATCTAACCAATGCCAGATTTGTGAGGAGGGCATGCCACCATTACCTGTGCCAGGGATGGAAAGTCACGAGAATCGCCCAAGAGGACGTGCGGAAGCAACCCCCTCGCCAATGGGTATGTGTTGCAGAGATTCCATAAAGCCGCTGATAACAAAAAGAGCTGAGTGTCCTTTGCTCTCTCCATAAGCAGGGGTCTGTTGTTTACCTGGGGGGGCAACACAGTGCAGCGAGAACTGAAGGGGCGCTGATTTGGGATCGAGTTCACTGTAACCCCGTGAGCTGACAAGTAGATGCAGGGATCCCAGGTGTCAGCGTTAAGGTGGGTAATAGTCTGTGCCATAGTTCCGGGTAAACTCAGGGGCTCCCGGGTAAGTGAGGTCTCTTCAGGAAAGGATCGCTGGATGTTGGCTTGTATGCGTGCAGGATCAAAGCGCAATGGCTCTTTAGCCTCCATATCGACAAGTGAAGTCAGTGGGAGATTGAGATCCGGAATTCGTTCCGGGGTATCGTAGCTGTGTCTCACCATAGGGTCTCCTTGTAGCGTGTGTCTAGATAGAGCGCTGGGCCTCTTGGCCGGTTGCCAGTTATATCCTGCTGTCTCACGTTTCAGCGACGGCGAGAGGGCCACTAATAGGGCCATAAGATCTTCCTTCATACTTTGAAAGTGTCGGTCCAAACTTTGTTGGGTTTGCTGTTCCCATAGGTTCAGTGCTTCCATGTTGGGAAATCAATTTGATTGTGGAAGCTTATGTGATCTCTCCACGTGGCGCTGGCTATAATATAGTTTCAGCTCCAGATTCCCTGAATGTTATGACTTTAGTGTCCACAAGTTAATAGAAGATAATAGGTGTCTGCTGCTGGGTCTTAGCGAAAGTATAGAGCTTTTTAAATTAATTAAAACTTGAAAGTATATCAGGGAACCCGGAGCTGCATGAAAACATGTCCAGTCTCCTCAACAGCCGGCTCCGCCCCCCTATGCACTTTATTCTTAATTGTCTATTTAAACTTGGAAATGTTGTAAAGGTAGTAACATACACCGAAACACACACACACTCACACATAAGGATTCACATATAGACACTCTAGCAGACACACAAAGAAACACACTCAGACACAGAAACCCAAACAGACACTTAGCACTTGTTTACATTGACCTGACAAGTAATGAGGTAAACTACAGTTTTGTAAAAAAAAGGAGATTTAGAAAACAAAATATGGAGTTCTGATTATCTTTTTGTAAAGGAAGATGACAACTAAATTATGAGAACAGCATGCAATGGCTGAAAGGAAGGGCCCTGAACTGCCTAAACAATAATTTAAAGGTTAAATGGTGGAGTGGTTACTTCCGGAAAGGTCTTGTTAGTCTCAAAGTCTGTAGAAAGATGTGAATAATTAGTAGTAAGGTCAAAATGTCCTAAAAAGGAACAGACAATGGACACACACACAAACTCAAACTTGCACATACACCCAAGGAAACATCGACAGAGACAGCCTCAGAAAACACACAAAGACATATACACACATACACACACAGAGACACCCACAGAAAACACACAAAGACATACACACACACACACAGAGACAACCACATGAAAAACACAGACATACATACACACACCCTCACTGAGACATCCACAGAAAACACATACATACATACATACATACATACACACAAACACCCTCACAGAAACACCCATAGAAAAAGCTCAAAGACATATGCACACACCCTCACAAACATCCACAGAAAATGCACAAAGCAAAGACATACACACACACACCCTCACAGAGAGACCCACAGAAAAAAAACCTAACACCTGCAAAAAAGCAGCGTTCAGCTCCTAACGCAGCTACATTGTTTCCTATGGGGAAACACTTCCTAAGTCTGCACCTAACACCCTAACATGTACCCCGAGTCTAAACACCCCTAACCTTACACTTATTAACCCCTAATCTGCCGCCCCCGCTATCGCTGACCCCTGCATATTATTATTAACCCCTAATCTGCCGCTCCGTACACCGCCGCAAGCTACGTTATCCCTAATCTGCTGCCCCTAACATCGCCGACCACTATGTTATATTTATTAACCACTAATCTGCCGCCCCGCTATCGCTGACACCAGCATATTATTATTAACCCCTAATCTGCCGCTCCGTACACCGCCGCAACATACATTATAGTTATGTACCCCTAATCTGCTGCCCCTAACACCGCCGACCCCTATATTATATTTATTAACCCCTAATCTGCCCCCCACAACGTCGCCGCCAGCTACCTACAATAATTAACCCCTAATCTGCCGACCGGATCTCGCCGCTACTCTAATAAATGGATTAACCCCTAAAGCTAAATCTAACCCTAACACTAACACCCCCCTAAATTAAATATAATTTAAATCTAACGAAATAAATTAACTCTTATTAAATAAATTATTCCTATTTAAAGCTAAATACTTACCTGTAAAATAAACCCTAATATAGCTACAATATAAAAATAATTATATTGTAACTATTTTAGGATTAATATTTATTTTACAGGCAACTTTGTATTTATTTTAACCAGGTACAATAGCTATTAAATAGTTAATAACTATTTAATAGCTAAAATAGTTAAAATAATTACAAAATTACCTGTAAAATAAATCCTAACCTAAGTTACAATTAAACCTAACACTACACTATCAATAAATTAATTAAATACAATGCCTACAAATAACTACAATTAAATAAACTAACTAAAGTACAAAAAATAAAAAAGAACTGTTACAAAAAATAAAAAAATATTTACAAACATTAGAAAAATATTACAACAATTTTAAACTAATTACACCTACTCTAAGCCCCCTAATAAAATAACAAAGACCCCCAAAATAAAAAAATGTCTTACCCTATTCTAAATTAAAAAAGTTCAAAGCTCTTTTACCTTACCAGCCCTGAAAAGGGCCATTTGCGAGGCATGCCCCAAATAATTCAGCTCTTTTGCCTGTAAAAAAAACCATACAATACCCCCCCAACATTACAACCCACCACCCACATACCCCTAATCTAACCCAAACCCCCCTTAAATAAACCTAACACTAAGCCCCTGAAGATCTTCCTACCTTATCTTCACCATGCCAGGTTCACCGATCCGTCCACCGAAGTCTTGATCCAAGCCTCCGAAATCTTGATCCAAGCCCAAGCGGGGGCTGAAGAGTGACGTCCATCCTCCGGCTGAAGTCTTGATCCAAGCGGGCAGAAGAGGACATCCGGACCGGCAAACATCTTCATCTAAGCTGCATCTTCTATGTTCTTCAATCCGATGACGACCGGCTGATCTTCAAGACCTCCAGCGTGGATCCATCCATCTTCACCGACGACTTTCCGACGAATGACGGTTCCTTTAAGGGATGTCATCCAAGATGGCGTCCCTCGAATTCCGATTGGCTGATAGGATTCTATCAGCCAATCGGAATTAAGGTAGGAAAATTCTGATTGGCTGATGGAATCAGCCAATCAGAATCAAGTTCAATCCGATTGGCTGATCCGATCAGCCAATCAGATTGAGCTCGCATTCTATTGGCTGTTCCGATCAGCCAATAGAATGCGAGCTCAATCTGATTGGCTGATCGGATCAGCCAATCGGATTGAACTTGATTCTGATTGGCTGATTCCATCAGTCAATCAGAATTTTCCTACCTTAATTCCGATTGGCTGATAGAATCCTATCAGCCAATCGGAATTCGAGGGACGCCATCTTGGATGACGTCCCTTAAAGGAACCGTCATTCGTCGGGAAATCGTCGGTGAAGATGGATGTTACGCGTCGGCGGGATGAACATGGATCCGGAAGAAAGAAGATTGAAGATGCCATTGATAGAAGACTTCAGTCGGGTCATGGACCTCTTCAGCTCCCGCTTGGATGAAGACTTCAGCAGGATCATGGACATCTTCAGCCCCCCGCTTGGGTTTGGATCAAGACATCGGAGCCAGGACGGATCGGTGTGATACCCGGCGAGGTGAAGATAAGGTAGGAAGATCTTCAGGGGCTTAGTGTTAGGTTTATTTAAGGGGGGTTTCGGTTAGATTAGGGGTATGTGGGTGGTGGTTGTAATGGTGGGGGGTGGGTATTGTATGTGTTTTTTTTACAGGCAAAAGAGCTGAATTCTTTGGGGCATGCCCCGCAAAGGGCCCTTTTCAGGGCTGGTAAGGTAAAAGAACTTTGAACTTTTTAAATTTAGAATAGGGTAGGGCATTTTTTTATTTTGGGGGCTTTGTTATTTTATTAGGGGGCTTAGAGTAGGTGTAATTAGTTTAAAATTGTTGTAATATTTTTCTAATGTTTGTAAATATTTTTTTATTTTCTGTACTTTAGTTAGTTTATTTCATTGTATTTATTTGTAGATATTGTATTTAATTAATTTATTGATAGTGTAGTGTTAGGTTTAATTGTAGATAATTGTAGGTATTGTATTTAATTAATTTATTGATAGTGTAGTGTTAGGTTTAATTGTAACTTAGGTTAGGATTTATTTTAGAGGTAATTTTGTAATTATTTTAAATAGGTAACTATTAAATAGTTATTAACTATTTAATAGCTATTGTACCTGGTTAATATAATTACAAAGTTGCCTGTAAAATAAATATTAATCCTAAAATAGCTACAATATAATTATAATTCATATTGTAGCTAAATTAGGGTTTATTTTACAGGTAAGTATTTAGCTTTAAATAGGAATAAGTTATTTAATAAGAGTTAATTTTTTTTATTAGATTTAAATTATATTTAACTTAGGGGCGTGTTAGGGTTAGGGTTAGACTTAGCTTTAGGGGTTAATACATTTATTATAGTAGCTGTGAGATCCGGTTGGCAGATTAGGGGTTAATAATTGTAGGTAGGTGGAGGCGACGTTGGGGGCGGCAGATTAGGGGTTAATAAAAATAAATAGGGGTCGGTGGTGTTAGGGGCAGCAGATTAGGGGTACATAGGGATAATGTAGGTTGCGTCGGTGTACGGAGTGGCAGATTAGGGGTTAAAATTTTTTAATAAAGTGGCGACGATGTGGGGGGACCTCGGTTTAGGGATACATAGGTAGTTTATGGGTGTTAGTGTACTTTAGAGCACAGTAGTTAAGAGCTTTATAAACCGACGTTAGCCCAGAAAGCTCTTAACTACTTACTTTTTTCTGTGGCTGGAGTTTTGTCGTTAGATTTCTAACGCTCACTTCAGCCGCGACTCTAAATACCGGCGTTAGAAAGATCCCATTGAAAAGATAGGATACGCAAATGGCGTAGGGGGATCTGCGGTATGGAAAAGTCACGGATGCAAAGTGAGCGCTAGACCCTTTCCTGACTTATTCCAAATACCAGCGGGCGGTAAAAACCAGCGTTAGGAGCCTCTAACGCTGGTTTTGACGGCTACCGCCCAACTCTAAATCTAGGCCTATGTCAGCTGTAGTGTAAACTGAACAGTTTCAAGTTAACCTGTCTCATTTCAAACATTGAGCAATCTTAGTCTGAGAGTATAACATTTTATGCAGATGTAAAAATCTTAGATAAAATGCCTCCTTGCATCTGGAAAGTCCTTGCATAAAGGGGCAGTAAACTGGAATGTAATATATATATATATATATATATAAAATGCATATCTGTCAAAAGGGCATCTACCATTTGATGTATTGAGGAGGAAACATTTCTGCATGGTTTTAAATATAGAATTTCTACAGCATTGTCAAATAATCATAAATACACTGCTCCTAAAAAAAAAAATGTTTTTATGGACCCATGGCCCCACCATACAACTACAATCCAAAATTGCACAAAGAAATAAAAAACATTTGCTAAGTAATTCCTACCTCCTCTTCAAATGAAAGTGATCTGCCGTCTGACTCAGGCACACACTGTACAAAGTGCCAAGTCTGTCTCACACTGAGCATAGTGGTTTAGTGCCCACTAAGAAATCCTCTCAAATGCTAATACTTTACTACTTGTAATAACATTTCCCATGATCAATTAGCACTCTGCTGTAGTACCCACTGGTGGCTGCCAAAATTAAATTTTTTTTTTTTTTTTTTTTTTTTTTTTTTTTTTTAGTTCTTGCCACATGGGGCCCCCCTGGCTCATTGGGCCCCTGACAGGAGTCACCCCTGTCACCCCCTGATGGCAGCCCTGAGTATATATATATTTATATATATATGTATGTGCATATGTGTGTACATAGGTATTTATGTACTTATATGTGTATATATGTATTTGCAGACATATATACACATATAAACACATAAATACATATGTACACATATAGGGGCCGATTTATCAATTTGCTGTAGCGGATCATGTCCTCCAGACATTCCTGAATGTAGACATCGCTGGTGGGATTTAACATTGCACAAATAGTTCTGGTGTCAATCAACCCAATCATACAAGTTCGGGCGGATTGCTGTCTGTCGCCTCAGAGGAGACATATGAGTTAAGGAGCAGTGGTCTTAAGACCGATGCTTCTTAACTCCTGTTTCCGGTGAGCCTAAAGGCTCGCGCGGAAACAGATGCTTTGAGGCTGATTGACTGTTTGATAAATCTGCCCCCAGACATATATTTAAGTGTATTGGAGCCCTTTGTAGTCAAGTGGATGAAAACAAGTAAAAGCATATTATTGCAATATTCACATTTAATACAGTGTTTATGTATTTACTGCAAATATTTCACATTCCAATGTTCTTCACATAGAGGAATATGTTCTAATTATTAGATATTCCAATATATATCTGTATCTAACTATACATATATATAATCTTTTTTTATATATATATATATATATATATATATATATATATATATATATAGGTATAGATATTTATTTTAAAACAAAAAACAAAAACTAATCACGCTACAAATATATAAACCTGCTCCACAATTAAAATATTAAATCTAGAATTAAATATAAATATATATATATATATATATATATATATATATATATATATATATATATGCCAACAAAATACACAGGGGGGTAGTTATCAAGCCGTCTACTTTTCTGGCTTCGCCGTCCCAATACGCCCGCCTAAGCTCGCATACCTTCGCCGCCGCGGACCTTGAATACGTTCGCCTAAGTTATCAAATAAAGCTGTCAAAAAGCCGCGGGGCGATGAGCAGCGGACTGTGAGAGTTATCACTCATCCGATCTCGCTGCTCTTCGGCTTTTTCCCAGCTTTATTGCTAGCCTGTCACTAAGCACCCACACTAACTACACTGTTCTACCCCCTATACCGGTGCCCCCGGAGCCTCCCGCAACTAAATAAAGTTAGTAACCCCTAAACCGCCGCTCCTAGACCCTGCCGCAACTCTGATAAATGTATTAACCCCTAAACCGCCGCTCCTAGACCCTGCCGCAACTCTTATAAATGTATTAACCCCTAAACTGCCGCTCCTAGACCCTGCCGCAACTCTGATAAATGTATTAACCCCTAAACCGCCGCTCCCGGACACCGCTGCCACTTACAGTATACCTAGTAACCCCTATCCTGCCCCCCCTATACCGTCGCCCTCTATAATAAAATTATTAACCCCTATCCTGCTGATCCCGCACCTCGCCGCAACTAAATAAATAGTTTAACCCCTAAACCGCCGCTCCCTGAACCCGCCGCAACCTATATTAAACCTATTGACCCCTATCCTGCCCCCCCCTACACCGTCGTCACCTATAATACATTTATTAACCCCTATCCTGCCCCCCACTACGCCGCCGCCACTGTAATAAAATTATTAACCCCTAAACCTAAGTCTAACCCTAACCCTAACGCCCCCCTAACTTAAATATTAATTAAATAAATCTAAATAATATTTCTATTATTAACTAAATTAATCCTATTTAAAACTAAATACTTACCTTTAAAATAAACCCTAATATAGCTACAATATAAATAATAATTATATTGTAGCTATCTTAGGATTTATTTTTATTTTATAGGTAAATTACAATTTATTTTAACTAGGTACAATAGCTATTAAATAGTTATTAACTATTTAATAGCTTACCTAGCTAAAATAAACTGAAATTTACCCGTAAAATAAATCCTAACCTAAGTTACAATTACACCTAACACTACACTATACTTTAATAAATTATTCCTATTTAAAACTAAATACTTTTAGATAATGCACTCATGAGAACAAAAAGATTGGACAGGATTGATATATTATCCAATAACAATAAAATGAAACAATTATCTAACACACCAACAGACCAGGGAAACATCTTGTTCATTACTCAATACAATAATCATTTTCAAAAAATCAATCAAATTATACATAAACACTGGCATGTCATCCAAAGGGATCCTATTTTGAGAAATATAGTACAGGACAAACCAAAGATAGTTTATAGGAGAGCTCCAACCCTGAGAAGCAGATTAGCACCTAACAAAATTGTCAAACACACCCAACAACAATCCAAGATTATTACAAAATCCAAGAGGGGCATCTTTGGGTTACAGGGAGTATATAAATGCGGAAAAACTGGTTGTAAATCTTGCCAATATATTAAACATGGCACTAAAACCTTCAAGTCCCAGACCACCGGAGAGATACATCCCATTCAGGGATTTTACAATTGCAACACCTCTTTCGTTGTTTACCTGTTAGAGTGCATTTGCGGGCTACAATATATAGGCCGCACCTCCAGGAAGGTAAAAATAAGGTGGGGAGAACACTTTCGCAACTGTAAAAATTGCAAGAAAACAAAAATTAAACATAGTGTTCCAACCCATTGTCTAGCCAAACATCAAGGCAACCCTCATATTTTCAAATTCATTCCCATAGATTTTATTCCTAGGTCAGCAGACTATAACAGAACTACCAAACTCAGACAACGAGAAACCTTCTGGATTTTTAAGTTAAAAACATTATTTCCTGAAGGCTTAAATGCCAATCTTGATTTAGCAGCATTTAATTAATATTCAGATATAACAATAATGATACCAACCAATATGAAACTTGCAACGGGTTGTCCAAACACCAATTTCTAGATCCAGATTTAGACCAGACTTATAGATATGTCACAAACCAATATGATAACCATAATGATCAAAATACCAGTGATACATCAATTCGGTTTAGGTCTGATCATATATCAGGATATTACAAAAATTAATATTTTCACATTCTCTATTTTTTCTGGTAATCTCATTAGCTTCTCAATTTGAGACTTATCTTAGCTTATTATAATATTTTCGAAATTATGTCAGTGTGGCATCTGTTTTCAATAAATAGGATGACAAATATATTCAATAGGACCACGTAAGATCCACCGTATCTGATTTATAATCCATACGATGTGACAGATGGACTAGCAAACATATTTATTTCACTCAAAAGTTCATATTCACATGCCACATGCCCAGTTCGTTTGTTGGCTCAAATTAGAAATTATTATAACCAATGTGCATATGTTGGATTACTATAGTCTAATTCACATTATATATTGTGATTCCAATTTACACAGAACATTTGGAATCATAATATATTCCTAACCAATAGCCTATGGATTTATAGGTTTTAAAAGCAAAATATATCGACATTCCATGTAAACACTGTAGACTCATATCACAATTTTGAGGTTCTATATAAAATCTACACAGAAACAAATTAATGTCAAAGTAATATATTAAAACAAAATCAAAATTCAATTATATTTATTCCATTTTTTGCTAAATCTGTAGGGTCAGATTCAATGTATTTCATTCCAGACCTTTTTTAAGAACATATATATTTTCACTAATTTTGTTAAACCGTTCTGATCATTCAGATATAGAATTCTGATTTTAACATACGAAAATTGCAAGCAATCTAGTAAGACACATTATGGCTTTGTAAAAACCATAATTAAAAAACTTTGTTATATTTATTTCCATAGCCGTGAGGTCCAGATCTTTATTATTATTATTATTATTCATTGGCTACAATTGCATACTATTCACCATTTCATTTTTTAATTGGATTCGGTTGTTTTTATATTCCCATCACCTCTCACATTACTTACACACTATCCACCACCACATAGCTTCAAACAACACCACACGGCAGGTTTTAACAAACATTTCTCATTCAAATATGCTTTTCATCCAATCGCATATATCTATAACCGTTAGGAGCAGCTGCAGTTATTGTTTTATATTTAGCACGATTCATTTCATTATAATCTGTGATAGATATCTTTTACAATTTAGAAACACCCTAGCAACATTTTAACACATTTTGTTAACTACGGTCAGCTCACAGGTTAAAATTTCTCAATCAGTGTTGATAAGATCCACAGGGATGTCTTTGTTATGATTGGTCTACTTTTGAAACTATGACAACTTCCTGTTTTAAACTCACCTGTATTTAAGGCTTCAATGTGTTTAAATTGTATCCATTGTTTTTATGCCTGAGGAAAAGACCAGACATTGGTCTAGAAACGCGTAGCAATTCTTATATGGATTAAAGATTTTAATTCTATCATATGGAAGTTGTCTCACATTTTTATTGATCTAACCTGAAAAGGGTTTTGATTTTAAAAATCCACTGCAGTTTGCAACACATGGTCTATACAGACGTTTGGTTTACTGCAATCAAGCAACACTGAGATCCACCTGTCTGCAGTTCAGCTGAGGCCACCCAGTGTGCTAACCACTGAGAGTGTTAGTCTGCCTGATAGCACCGGTCACAGAACGGTGCAAAGCCATTTGGTAAGCCTTTTTGAATATTCTGCCTTCTGATTTTACAACAACAGTATCACGCTATGTGGCGCCCTCTTTTTCACTTACAATATAAATAATAATTATATTGTAGCTATCTTAGGATTTATATTTATTTTACAGGTAACTTTGTATTTATTTTAGCTAGTTAGAATAGTTATTAACTAGTTATTAACTATTTAATAACTACCTAGCTAAAAGAAATACAAAATTACCTGTAAAATAAATCCTAACCTAAGTTACAATTAAACCTAATACTTCACTATCATTAAATTAATTAAATAAACTACCTACAAATAACTACAATTAAATACAATTACATAAACTAACTAAAGTACAAAAAATAAAAAAAGCTAAGTTACAAAAAATAAAAAAATAAGTTACAAACATTTTACAAATATTACAACAATTTTAAGCTACTTACACCTAATCTAAGCCCCCTAATAAAATAACAAACCCCCCCAAAATAAAAAAATGCCCTACCCTATTCTAAATTAAATAAAGTTCAAAGCTCTTTTACCTTACCAGCCCTTAAAAGGGCCATTTGTGGGGGCTTGCCCCAAAAAGTTCAGCTCTTTTGCCTGTAAAAGAAAAATACAACCCCCCCCCAACATTAAAACCCACCACCCACATACCCCTAATCTAACCCAAACCCCCCTTACAAAAACCTAACACTAATCCCCTGAAGATCATCCTACCTTGAGTCGTCTTCACTCAGCCGAGCAGCGATGGAACCGAAGTGGACATCCGGAGCGGAAGAAGTTAATGCTCCAAGCGGCGCTGAAGAAATCTTCCATCCGATGAAGTCATCATCCAGGCGGCGCTGAAGAAGTCTTCGATCCGGGCGATGTCATCTTCCAAGAGGCGCTGAAGATGTCTTCTATCCGGGCGATGTCATCTTCCAAGCCGGGTCTTGAATCTTCCTCCCGCCGACGCGGAACATCCTTCTTCACCAACGGACTACCATGAATGAAGGCTCCTTTAAGGGACGTCATCCAAGATGGCGTCCCCTCAATTCCGATTGGCTGATAGGATTCTATCAGCCAATCGGAATTTAGGTAGGAAAAATCTGATTGGCTGATGCAATCAGCCAATCAGATTCAAGTTCAATCCGATTGGCTAATCCAATCAGCCAATCAGATTGAGCTTACATTCTATTGGCTGATCGGGGTGGCGGTTTGAAAACCAGGTACGCTGGGCCGTAAAAGTGCCGAGCGTACCTGCTAGTCATTTGATAACTAGCAAAAGTAGTGAGATTGTGCCACAAGTGGGAACATCTGGAGTGACGTAAGAATCGATCTGTGTCGGACTGAGTCCGGCGGATCGAAGTTTACGTCACAAAATTCTACTTTTGCCGGTCTCGAGCCTTTGATAACTAAGGCGAATCAGCCTCGCCACAAATACGCTGCGGAATTCCAGCGTATTTGAGGTTGACGGCTTGATAACTAGGCCCCACAATGTCAAAAAATATTAAACAATGTTTATTGGTATATTAAAATTCTAAAAATCTCATCTGAGAGTTATAGATATTAAATAATAATCAGTTAAATACCTATAGATAATTCTCAAGTATTATACCTGATAACAGTTTAACCAAATATCGCCTCTGCTGCAGTCAGGGTTATTGGTTAAACTACAAGTCGTAGTATACTAAATAATAATGATAACCACAATATCTACAATGATATAAAATAGTGCAAAACCTATATTATATATGATAAAACAGGTTGTGCTGAATAACACAGCTGTTAGAAACGCTGCAAAACTTTTTTCATTCTTAAAGAAATACCGGATCATTATGATACTTATGGGAATTATACGACTATAGGAAACAATCCCCTCTTTTTACAAACTAATCATATAACTGGGACAAAGTTTATAATAATCCCTATTTCAAACTACATTGAATACATTTCTTGTGTGCCTTAATACTGTGCTTCATTGTTTTATCATATATAATATAGGTTTTGCACTATTTTATATCATTGTGGATATTGTGGTTATCATTATTATTTAGTATACTACGACTCGTAGTTTAACCAATAACCCTGACTGCAGCAGAGGCGATATTTGGTTAAACTATTATCAGGTATAATACTTGAGAATTATCTATAGGTATTTAACTGATTACTATTTAATATCTATAACTCTCAGATGAGATTTTTAGAATTTTAATATACTAATAAACATTGTTTAATATTTATTCACATTGTGTATTTTGTTGGCATATTTATATATATATTTATTTCATTTTAGATTTAATATTGAAGTTTGCTCTTAAATAGCCTTTTCAGGCGCCCACAGTTCATCTTTTTATCTTTTATAGATATTTATTTTACCAAAAAATATCATATACAGTATATATAGAAATATGTATTTATGAATAAATAGGACACTGGAATGTGAAATATTCATGTTTTCATGTCGGGTTAGCGCACCTGAAAAACGGGATCGGGTTTGCGCGCGAGTAAGGGTGTTAGATTTTTCCCCCCCACTTTTCAGCTTCATTGAAGTCTATGGGGGAATACTTTAGCCTGGATGCGATATTACAAGTTCAGTTTGTTGTACGCATCGGATTAGCAAGAAAAACCTTTTTACTTTAAACTTGTAATATGTGCGCACAAAGTCTAGTGGGGTGAACGTGCGAGCTGGAGCGCAAACTAGTGCTTTACACGTAATCTAGCCCTCTATGATTTTGCAATTGATAACATTTAGAAACCTTTTTTAAGTTCTTATTTTTAAAACGTTTTAGCGTTACAGTTTAAAACGAACACAAGGGAAATTTTATAACAAAAAGTGAATATAGGCTATGAGTGATGAGATGAAAAGGGACTTATAGGGATAAAAAACACATTTGCTTGAACATTGCTGGCAGTTGGGATCTGCTTGTGGCTCCCTTGTAGGATTTTACCTATGTGGTTAACGCACACAAAGGGGCAAGTTTGAATGACTTATTCATCCATGTTAAAAGTACATGCTCTAACAAATTGCAGCTGTCATGTGTATACAGAGGGTGTTAGTTCAGAATTGGACTCAGATACTGAGGTGGGAAACACTAGATCTACCATAGCTCTCTGAATATGTCTCAGGACATGACCTACCAGCAGCATATAATAGTGAGATCTTGTCGTTCAGACAGTACTAGATATAGCATACCTATAAGGACGTCCAGAAGAGTTGTCTGCCAAGTCATGGTCATACACAGCAAACCAGTCCAACAGTATCAAGAAGAGCACAAAGGTTTAAGGTTCAGTTCAAGCAGAGGGTCGTTAACATTAGACTAGTCCTAAACAGGAGTCAGAGACAGGAAAGACAACCAAGATTTGGCCACGGTAAGGCATTACAAGGTGGAATCAGGAGCAAAAGTTTTCTAACAAAGTAGACATAAGACAACTGCACCAAGGATCCTCACAAGGAGACTAATTCACTGGCATAAGGAGGGCCGTCACATCACCATAAATATAATTGAAATGGTACAAATTCACATACCGCTATGACATTGAATGTATATGTTACAGGTAACGTAAGAAATCTGTGTAATCCTAGGATTACCCGGTTAAAATGAACATTACCCAAGCAGCTGTGGGTAAAGCCCAATGTCCTGTAAATCCCCCATCTACAACTATTTCTTTTGCCGCCACCTGGGGGGTTCAAGGAAGGCTCCCCGCCGATCTTCTGGCATCCACCCCAAGTAAACCTTGGTATAAGCGGTTTACATGGGGGGCTTTGCCCCCCTTGAACCCCCCAGTTGGAGGCAAAAAAAGTTAGTAAAGATGGGGGAAGTAAAGTGCATGATATATAGGTTTGATGTGGTGACTCAGCACACTGAGGGGATTTATTATCATACATCGGGCTTTCCCCATAACTGCTTGGGTAATGTCCGTTTTTATCCAGGTAATCCTAGGATTACCCAATATCTGACTTTACCCATAACATATACATGAATGAGAATGCAAAGCATCATTCCTATCAAACAATTATGCCAAAGACCATCAGAGCACCATGAGAAAAGACAGAATTACATGAGCAAAATGGCACCGCCATTGACAAATACGGAGGAGACCACAGCCACAATCAATATATTGACGATAATGTGACAAAATGTTATTTAGTGTTATTGCAACACGAAATAGGCAGTTCAACAGTTCAGCTTTATAAGGGAAATTATTTTTATTTGGAGTTTATATTTATTTATATATGCAAGGCTTATTATTAACTTACATTGGGCCCCATGTAATTGTGCTTCCCCCTCCAATAAAAAATAAATATTTTTATTAAGAAACAAATTGTACAATGACATATCAATGTCTATTGTACACACATGTGCAATATCTTTGCTGAATACCGATGATTGACATTAGTAAACTGCTTGTGGAATACAAAGGAACATGATGAAACATTTTAGCGCAACAATATAAGAATGGTAATACTTTATACACATATTCAGGCCCAGACTCACCATAGGGCATACAGGGCAAATTCTCTTAATATGGGTAACAATAGGAAAGCTGTTACAATCTGCCTGTTGTGTAAAGTATAAATTACAGTTTTGTCTGACTGTTAGAGGTGTTGCAGGACGAGAGATCGGGTGTATTATGACTACCTAGGTGACAGAGGTCTAACTGATGTGGGCTGCTCCGCCTTTAAATGCCTGGGCCTATTTTTGGTCCCAGTTGAGTCCTGTATACACTCACAGTCACTTTATTAGGTACACTTTGCTAGTACCGGGTTGGACCCACTTTTGCCTTTAGAACTGCCTTAATTTAACAAGGTGTTGGAAACATTCCTCAGAAATTTTGGTCCATATTAACATGATAGCATTATCCATGATGCAAATCTCCTGTTCTACCACATCCCAAAGGTGCTCTATTGGATTGAGATTGGATGAATGTGGAGGCGATTGGAGTACAGGGAACTCATTGTCATGTTCAAGAAACCCGTTTGAGATGATTTGAGCTTTGTGATATGGTACATTATCTTGCTGGAAGTAGCCATCAGAAGATGGGTACACTGTAGTAATATAGGGACGGACATGGCCCGCAACAATACTCAGGAAAGTGTGCAAAGAAAATATCCTCCACACCATTACACCCCCACCGCCAGCCTGAACAGTTGATACAAGGCTGGATGGATCCATGCTTTCATGTTGTTTATACTAAATTTTGACCCTACCATCTGTATGTTGCAACTAAGAATCGAGACTCATCAGACCAGGCAACGTTTTTCCAATCTTCTATTGTTCAATTTTGGTGAGCCTGTGCGAATTTTAGCCTTAGTTTCCTGTTCGTAGCTGACAGGAGTGGCACCCGGTGTGGTTTTCTGCTGCTTTATCCCATCAGCTTCAAGGTTCGACGTGCTGTGCACTCAGAGATGGTGTTCTGCATACCTTGGTTGTAACAATTGGTTATTTGAGTTACTGTTGCCTTTCTATTATCTCGAACCAGGCTGCCCATTCTCCTCAGACCTCTAACATGAACAAGGTATTTTCTTCCACACAACTGCCGCTCACTGGATATTTTCTCTTTTTCGGACCATTGTTTGAAACCCTAGAGATGGTTGTGCTTGAAAATTCCTGTAGATCAGCAGTTTTTTAAACACTCAGACCAGCCCGTCTGGCACCAACAACCATGTCACGTTCAAAGTCACTTAAATCCCCTTTCTTCCCCATTCTGATTCTCGGTTTAAACTTCAGCAAGTCGCCTTCACCACGTCTAGATGCCCAAATGCATTAAATTGCTGCCATTTGATTGGCTGATTAGCAATTTGTGTTACCAAGCAATTGAACAGGTGTACCTAATAAAGTGGCCGGTTAGTGTATATTACATTAGCTAGCAAATTGGATGAGATTCTCATCCTAAAAATTAGTACCTCAGTTTCTGATCTTTTTCTTAGACCAAAACAATAACAGAGATATTCAAAATTTGGAGCAAAATATGAATCTGAGCCTTGTATGTGCGATGCTTATGAGGGCTAAAATCTACAGGAAGAAATGTCCCCTTATCCTATGCTGCAGTATGTCGCTATAAGATGTAATATGAATGGAACTAGCAAACTATATAACGTCAGTCATGGGACACGCATTAGTATGTCACCCTATATATCTATCCAAAAACCAATGTTAAAAAGTTTTTAAAAAGTCTAAACAAGCCAATACAATTATTCATTTTCTATGCTTACCATCTTATGTTAAAATGACAGATCTCCTTTAAAGATTGAGTTCTGTTATACAGATAAGTAAAATAGGTTATTTAACAGGCTGTCTTTAAAATTCCAAACAAATCACTATCCCGCTTCCTGTAACTGGCTACAATAGGTTTAGCAGTGTAGCTACCACGCCACTCAGCACTGGCTCAGAAACTGAAACAAACTAAGTTAAACTGCAAACATAGTAAAAAATTAAATAAACCAGATTTTAAAGCATCTAATAAACAAAAAACAAATATCCTTTGTAACAATACTCAGTTTGACAATAATCAGATTGGGTCTCAGATCAGCTGCTAGAATATAAGAGATCTGATAAATATGTAGGAACTCTATGACAGTAGCCTTGATTCACATTAAAATTATGGTTAACCGACTCCTCTCCTCACTCTATTTAGTCCAGCAGAAAAATAGTGTGAGCCAGTGGGATTCTTGTGGAGTAGTGAGAGAAAGACTTTGCTCTGGTAAGCTAGAGGACTGAGCAGACAATTAACGGTAGGGATCTTTGTAGTTGGGAATGGACACAAATTGCACTCTTAGCTCACACACATGGACACAGTCCTTAAAGGCACCTCCATGCTCCACCACATCTTGCGCAACATCAAGGCCACCGGTAGTGGATGCATTGGTGGATAAGAAGATCCGCTCAGTGTCAACAGTATAATCACCCTCCGCCCTCCACAAATAGTGCCAGGTGCCGCTTGCAGCCTCTGGATGAAAAACTTCAGAGAAGTTTGAAGTGTTCTGGATCCATTGTGGGTAGTGAATCAACTTTACGTTCCCCTGACTTATTGGGTCAGGGTCTGTTAGTGACATCAAACTAGAGTGGGGTTCTAACAAACTGGTAAAACTAAAAGGTTTACTTGAACGTTGAATTTCACTTTGCATACTTAACTCCTGCACAATATCTTCCATAACCAATTGCATGGAATCAAATAACGGCGTAATCATGGCAGATAAAGCCTCCATGAGAAGAGAGACATTTTATATAAATAGTTAAATAGCTTTAAAGGGATAGTAAATCCCAAAATTTCATTTTATGATTAAGATAGAACATACAATTTTAAACAACTTCCAATTTAATTCTATTATCAAATTTTCTTCATTCTCTTGTTATCCATTGCTAAAGGGACAGCATTGCACTACTGTCAGGAAGCTGAAAATATCTTTTTAGCCAATCACAAGAGACAAATGTGTGCAGGCACCAATTAGCAGCAGCTCCCACTAGTGTATGGATATGTGCATAGTCATGTTTTATCAACAAGGGATACATAAGAGAACGAAACACATTTGAAAATAGAAGTGAATTTAAAAGTGTCTTAAAATGACATGCTCTATCTGAATCATGTAATTTTGACTTTGCTATCCCTTTAAAGCACTTAAATTACTCTCCGGTGGCCAAGAGATATTATGACTTGATCCAGCGATGATCAGGCGCAAGTATTGCCGAGGGAGAGACGGGTGGCAAATAATTTGGCCACAAACAGATTATAACGCTGGCTATTGACTCAGAGCATCACAAGTCAGTGGCCATCTTAAAGCAACAACCACTGGAAGTCAATTATGCTTTTTTTTTAAACATTACACTATGTAAAAATTGAAATAAAAATTGACGTCTTTTAAACATATTGTACAAAACTTGTTTTATATTAAGAACATAAATAGCAGCTGCAATATTAGAAGTAAACCTGTTCAGTAATAGGTAAACTTACTTTGATACATTTCTAATATTTTACCTGTTACTAAACAGAATCCATTTTTATATTAAGTATATGTTGTGTAAAGATGCTTTGAAAATATGCCCCCTCCACACTGCTGAGATCCACGTTTACTGGTGATGCGGGCATATTGCTGAACAGGCAGCAATCTATTGTTTCCTATGGAAAGCACATCACCACTCGTCTGATCAATGAGGGTCAGCCCACTTTTTTATATCATTTTGCCCGGTTACGGATTGCAAAACTGGCAAGACTGAAATGAGCATTTCTTGCGATATGATGATCCTTTGAACATCAGCCCCTAATGAGGACTGTAGAACTACAAATTACTAGTATGTGTTTTCTGCTAAATAGAATTAAGGATCATGCAAAAACCCTTGAAGGGCTGGATGTGGCCAGTGGGCCATAATTTAAATGATTCTGGGCTAGGTCACTGAACCACTGGCTAACATACTCTGGAATGTACTAAGAAATATTTTCTGCTAAAAGCAACTGAAAAATTTGTTGAGAAAATATTCCTTTGTGTTTGTCGCCACCTTGTGGACAAATAGCTTTGACACACTAGATGTAGAGACTATAATTCTATTTAAATTGTATTTACCAAACAATTTACTTTTATGCCCAAATCTAACTAATTATTCTCCAGTTCTTTTTAATATTGTAGTATTAAAATAAGAATAGCAATTTAATAAAAATGTCTATACGTCCTACATAAAAATGAGTGTAAAAAATGTGTTTTATCTGTGTGTAAACATTGTGTTTAGTTCTCATTATTATTATTATTATTGGTTACTTGTAGAGCGAGCACCAACTGATTCCGCAGCCCTAATTACCAAGAGAGGCTTAAAAAAAAAAAAAAAAAAAAGTAACATTTCCTAAACCATCTATTCTTAAAACCTAGGTAACATAATTTGTTTTTTTAGGCCTCTGCATGCATAGGTGTGTGGGACAAGCACTTTTTTACACACAAAGTAAGACGTATTTAATGCCCTTATTTGTTCAAAAGATAACACAAAACAGTAGCTTTCAGGCCCTGGTAATCATAGACTCTTTAACATTGTTATTGGGTGTTTGTGGATTAATTCATTTTTAGTGGACATTTTTAAAATTTTATTTAAAGGTTATCTTCATATCATACTACTAATACTTCTAATTTTAATAATTCTGATTTTGAAAGATAATAGAACAATTGCACATTTTTTAGGTAAATCCTAGGAATTTAAAAAGGAAGTAAAAAAAAAAAATCCCAAAATGTTTTCCCCCTGTGCATTATGCTTTTAAAGCAACACTAAAGTCAAAATGATACTTGTATGATTCAGATAGAGCACACAATTTAAACCCCCCCAAAAAACTTTCCATTTAACGTCTATTATCAAAATGTGCACAATCGTTTTATATATATTTATATATACTTTCTGAGGCACCAGCAACTACTGAGCATGCGCAAGATTTCACAGTATGGGCCTTATCAATCAAAGCCAGGACGGACAAGGTTCGCTTCCGCAAACCGGTCCACCCAGGATTGCAGAAAGTGGGCAGCATCTGTTAGCTCAATGATGCGCAAGTAGGGGTTGTCAATCATCCTGGGCGAATGTGTCTGGGGTGGTTTTAATCAAACAGCTAAGAACTGGCGTATAGGTTCGGTAGCAGCGGGCTGATGACTGCTGCTTCTTAACTATAAGTTGCAGGCTTGCTTATCCAAAGCTGCATACACAGCTTGATAAATGCATTTTGTGACTGGTTGATGTCTGTCACATGATGCAGGGTAAAAACCCCTGCTAATTTGAAATTCAGATGAAGTATTATTGCATTGTCTTTCAAATATGCATTTGTTGATTATGCAATTCTACTATATTTAATTGCCCTTTAAAGGACTATTCATTCATTAATATTGCCTGAATTAACATGAGGTAAAATCAATTTAATTGCTGTCCAGTTCTTACTAATGCTTATAAAAATATAAGTGTTTCCTATTAATGCTCTTTGTACCAGGGACAGAACTACAGGGGGTGCAGAGGTTGTAACTGCAACCGGGCCCCCGAGGGTGAGGGCCCAGCTTCAAAAAAATATATATATTTTTTTCAATAAAAAACGTTGACCCGCCACTGCCTGCACTGATATCATGTGAGTGTGACCTGATGCTTTACCCATTGGTGTTTAGGTGTGTGTGTGTATGTGTGTATGTATGTACGTACGTGACTGTGCGTGTATTTATGCATGCATGTGTGTGTGTATGTATGTATGTGACTGTGTGTGTATTTATGCATGTATGTGTGTGTGTATGTATGTATGTGACTGTGTGTGTATTTATGCATGTATGTGTGTGTGTGTATGTATGTACGTGACTGTGTGTGTATTTATGCATGTATGTGTGTGTGTATGTATGTACGTGACTGTGTGTGTATTTATGCATGTATGTGTGTGTGTATGTATGTATGTATGTGACTGTGTGTGTATTTATGCATGTATGTGTGTGTGTGTATGTATGTATGTATGTGACTGTGTGTATTTATGCATGTATGTGTGTGTGTATGTATGTATGTGACTGTGTGTGTATTTATGCATGTATGTGTGTGTGTATGTATGTATGTGACTGTGTGTGTATTTATGCATGTATGTGTGTGTGTGTGTGTATGTATGTATGTGACTGTGTGTTTATTTATGCATGTATGTGTGTGTGTATGTATGTATGTGACTGTGTGTGTATTTATGCATGTATGTGTGTATGTATGTATGTGACTGTGTGTGTATTTATGCATGTATGTATGTGTATGTATGTATGTAACTGTGTGTGTATTTATGCATGTATGTGTCTGTGTGTATGTATGTATGTATGTGACTGTGTGTGTATTATGCATGTTTGTGTGTGTGTATGTATGTATGTGACTGTGTGTGTATTTATGCATGTATGTGTGTGTATGTATGTATGTAACTGTGTGTGTATTTATGCATGTATGTGTGTGTGTGTGTGTGTATGTATGTGGAACCAGCAAATTACAGACCTTGTTACTACAGCATGGGGGGTAAACAGTGTCACTATACAGTACCACTATATACAGTACGGTGGGGCTGGACCATGTCACAGACTACTGTGGTCACTTTATAAAGTACTCTGGCTGGTAGGGTCAGGCCAGCCATCTCACCGGCAGATTACAGACTGTGTCACTAACTCACTATATACAGTACTGGTGGGTTAAACAGTGTCACTATATACAGTAATAGGGGGTCAGACCCCCATTTGCAGACATGTAATCTGATTCACATTTTTTTTTCTGTGTTAAATGCTAAAAAAAAAAAGAAAAAAGATATGTATCAAATAATATATTTTTTTCAATAAAAAACGTTGACCCGCCACTGCCTGCACTGATATCATGTGAGTGTGACCTGATGCTTTACCCATTGGTGTTTAGGTGTGTGTGTGTATGTGTGTATGTATGTACGTGACTGTGTGTGTATTTATGCATGCATGTGTGTGTATGTATGTATGTGACTGTGTGTGTATTTATGCATGTATGTGTGTGTGTATGTATGTATGTGACTGTGTGTGTATTTATGCATGTATGTGTGTGTGTGTATGTATGTACGTGACTGTGTGTGTATTTTATGCATGTATGTGTGTATGTATGTACGTGACTGTGTTTGTATTATATTGCCATGTATGTGTGTGTGTATTGTATGTATGTGACTGCTGTGTGTATTTATGCATGCATGTGTGTGTGTGTGTATGTATGTATGTTACTGTGTGTGTAATTTCATGCATGTAAGTGTGTGCTGTATGTATGTATGTGACTGTGTGTGTATTTATGCATGTATGTGTGTGTGTGTATGTATGTATGTGACTGTGTGCGTATTTATGCATGTATGTGTGTGTGTATGTATGTATGTAACTGTGTGTGTATTTATGCATGTATGTGTGTGTGTGTGTATGTATGTATCTGTGTATGTATGTATGTGACTGTGTGTGTATTTATGCATGTATGTGTGTGTGTATGTATGTATGTGACTGTGTGTGTATTTATGCATGTATGTGTGTATGTATGTATGTGACTGTGTGTGTATTTATTGCATGTATGTGTGTGGTATGTATGTATGTATGTATGTAACTGTGAGTGTATTTATGCATGTATGTGTTGTGTGGGTGTATGTATGTGACTGTAGTGTGTATTTTATGCATTTATGTGTGTGTCGTATGTATGTATCGTGACTGTGTGTGTATTTATGCATGTATGTGTGGTGTGTGTATGTATGTATGTACCTGTGTGTGTATTTATGCATGTATGTGTGTGTTGTGTGTATTATGTTTGTGGAACAGAAATTAATACCTTGTTACTACAGCATGGGGGGGGTAAACAGTGTCACTATACAGTACACTATATACAGTACGGTTTGGGGCTGGACCATGTCACAGACTACTGTGGTCACTTTATAAAGTACTCTGGCTGGTAGGGTCAGGCCAGCCATCTCACCGGCAGATTACAGACTGTGTCCACTAACTCACTACTATACAGTACTGGTGGGTTAAACAGTGTCACTATATACAGTATAGGGAGGTCAGACCCCATTTGCAGACATGTAATCTGATTCACATTTTTTTTTTCCTGTGTTAAATGTAAAAAAAAAAAAAGAAAAAAAGATATGTATCAAATTCACCTTTTTTTTTTTATGGGGGCTAGGTGGGGGCCTACTTAGATTCTTGCACCTGGGCCCTGTGGTTTCTAGTTACGCCTCTGCTTTGTACGTTTCCATTAGTAGGAAGTGACTATCAACAAATGAGCATTTGCAGGAAGTACACAACTTATGCAGCTGTATATTTTTAATTGAAATTGGAACAGCTTTACTTCATATATTTATAAAAATGAAATTAACATATTTAGATGCTTAATGTGCATGGCAGAATTCCTTTTTGAGTAATGTCCCTTGAAACATTAGTGCTACGACCTTTGCAAGCTAATTACAACTCAAATGAACTATTTGAGCCAGTGTATTATATAAATATTGTAGGTCCCAATTATCAGATGGTGAATGATAAATATCATGAGGAATAAACTAATAGTAAACGGCCAGCTTCTATTTTGAGAAATATGTGTTAATTATTTATAAGTGATTTACAAGTATTACATATTATCTCATTTTATTTTAATCTGAACATTTTACTTTCATATTTTTATACATTTATTAATCGCTGTAGTATCAAACAATACACGCTAATTTATCACGCGCCCACAAATGGGCAAATTCGCCCGTTTCCGGGCAATTGATAAATAACCAGCCATTACACAAGTGCGTGGGTATTGGTACCACAGCTTACGGTAGCAATTAATACTCAAAAAATTAACCAGAGGTCAGACCTCTGGTAATTTTGAAATGAGCCCCAACCTGCCACCCCTATATGTCTTCTGTTTTTTTTTAAATAAAAAATAAGAGCATTTTTTAAATAAAAAATCAATAAATAAATAAACTAGCACTAAGCAGTTTTTAGAGGGTTCAAATGGAAGCGAGTGTGGGGTGTTACGACTTACCCCCTTTTGCTGTGCTAGTTCTCATGCTGATGTCCTCACGGCATAGGAATGAGTCTCCCATTGGAGCCTATGGAAGCACAATCTTGTGAGCGATATGATATGTGATATTTTGCGCTCAACCTTGTAACCTAGTCTTGATTTGTAGCGGCATACATGCATTTTAGTTAATCCAATAACAGATGGAGATAAAGTTCACAGTTCAATGTCTCTATTCACCTTGCTTTAGGGGACACATATTCTAAGTCCTTCTTGATACATGATGTCTCTTTAAGTTCCAGAGTTTGAAAGGTGTGATAACAGAGGGTAAGCAATGCCTTGACACAGTTAGGTATTACTGGCTATCTATATATGGAATCTTAAAAATAAGACACTGTCCAAACAGGGCAACTCTTTGGTTAGCAATAATCCCCTCCTCATAGAACTTTTGTTAAACACAATGACCTTCTCTATCTCCTTTAAGGTGAGGTCTACTAAGATTGCTAAGTGCTATGAGGATCCACCTATTAGGTGTTTTATATATCTTGCACCACATATATCTTTAAGAGGTCTACGGGAGGGTAGAGTTCCCTCAAATATGGCTGCTGATAGTCTTCATTTAATGTTTAAGTATTACTTTTTTTACTCAAAAGCTAAATTATTATGTCTTTCTTTTCTCTACGATTTGGAAGGGGGTGTTATGTTTTTTTTTTTACAGTCAATAGCCTTACACTTTCTTTTGTTTTCATTTCTAGGGTCATGTAGATGATGGGTACAGGGCTTGGTTTCTGTCATCTATAATCCTGGCCTCTTAAATGCTATGAAAGTCTAAGTGATCTGCCAGTGAATACATTGTTAGTGTACCATAAATCTCAGTTTTAGTATTTTAAACAGTTAGGTAGGACCTTACAATACTCTACTCAGTAGAGTCATTAATATTTTCATTGCCTGCTACTGCTTAGATAATCTTGAAGTAATTGCAATCATTAGGATTGTTACATTCAAAATATGTGCTGAATGACTTTTAGTTAGACTTTATATTTTAAATAAAGTTGGCATTCTTTTGTGCAATTGTCACTGAATCCATTTTTTCTACCTGTGATGTTTAATATTGTGTAAAGTCATTACATTTATGGATTTTAGAAGGAGGATATTGTTTTTATGGAGATAAAAACGCCTAGACAAAATGAAGGGGGATGGCAGGGAAAACGGATGGACACTTGAGTATTCAAAATGCTTAAGGCGTAAAATAATTATGTAATATAATTATTTAAAAAAATTAAGTCAGCAGCACAAAGGCAGATTTTGCTACCTTTGTATGCTTAATGTTTTTAGCAAGAAACAATTTAATTATTTTCCCTAATGCTAACTCCCTAGTAAACAGTGCCTTGGCTTTTCATATATTCCTTGTGATTAGAACTGGAATGTTTTTAAAGACTATTCTGTAGTACATAAAAGCCAAAACAATGACTAACGGTAAATTACTGCAACTAGCAAAATCTTGGTAGCTGATTGTAGGAAATTCAAAAGAAGTCTCATGGAGTTCTTTTAATTTTGTCTACCAGGATTCAAGCTGTTATCAAGATTATATATAGAAATATATAGTTATAATAAATAGAATATATTCTACTATGTGAAAGAACATTAGAATGTGAAATATTAATATTTCATGTTGGGTTAGCTCACTTGAGAAAATACGATCGGGATTGAGGCGCGAGTAGGGTGTTTCAGTTTTTCCGCTTCATTTAAGTCCATGGGGGGAATATGTTAACACAATTACAATATTTTAATTTCGGCTTTCTGCGCACATCGGGTTAGTGGGAAAGCGAAAACATTTTACTATAAACTTGTAATACTTGCGGTATCCACTTATAATCTAATATAAACCAATCAATTACGCTTATAGCATATCTATAAAATGACACAGAGGCCTAGTTATCAAGCCGTCTACTTTACCTGCCTTCGCCGGCCCAATACGCCCGCCTAAGCTCGCCTACCATCGCCGCCCGCGGACCTGAAAATTTTTGCCTAAGTTATCAATAAAGCTGTCAAAAAGCCACGCACCAAGTACGGGGCGATGAGCAGCGACTGTGAGAATTATCACTCATCCGATCTCGCTGCTCTTCGGCTTTTTGACAGCTTTATTGCTAGCCTGTCACTAAGCACCCACACTAACTACACTGTTCTACCTCCTATACCGGCGCCCCCGGAGCCCCCCGCAACTAAATAAAGTTATTAACCCCTAAACCGCCGCTCCTAGACCCCGCCGCGTAACTCTTATAAATGTATTAACCCCTAAACCGCCGCTCCCGGACACCGCCGCCACCTACATTATACCTAGCAACCCCTATCCTGCCCCCCCTATACCGCCGCCACCTATAATAAAGTTATTAACCCCTATCCTGCGGATCCCGGACCTCGCCACAACTAAATAAATAGTTTTAACCCCTAAACCGCCGCTCCCCGGACCCCGCCGCAACCTATATTAAACTTATTAACCCCTAATCTGCCCCCCCTACCACCGTCGCCACCTATAATACATTTATTAACCACCCTATCCTGCCCCCCCTACACCGGCGCCACTGTAATAAAATTATTAACCGCTAAACCTACGTCTAACACTAACCCTAACACCCCCCTAACTTAAATATTAATTAAATAAATCTAAATAATATTTCTCTTATTAACTAAATTAATCCTATTTAAAACTAAATACTACCTAATATCATACACCCAGACCAAGTAGGCTTTATCCCAGGTCGTGAAGCTAAAGACAACACGGTCAGAGCCCTGCATTTGATACACTATGCCAAGAAAAATAATATACCATCTATACTCTTATCAACAGATGCCGAAAAGGCTTTTGACCGTGTTGCCTGGGATTATTTAAAAGCCACTCTGACTCATATTGGTTTTGGCCCCACGAATAATAAATAGAATATTCTCCTTATACTCTCAACCTAGTGCACGAATAATGATAAATGGATGCCTATCCAATCCCTTCCCAATAACGAATGGGACGCGCCAAGGATGTCCCCTATCACCCCCTTTTGTTCACATGTGTAATAGAGACACTGGCTACAAGCATTAGACACAACCCACAGATACACGGAATTAATCTAGGCCCCCAACAATATACGGTCTCCTTTTTGCTGACGACATGCTTTTCTCCCTTACAAAACTCGAGGAATCCATACCACACTTAAATGTAGAATTTGAGAGATTTCGCTTACTCTCCAATTTTGCCATAAATAAAAACAAATCTGAAATTCTAAATATAAATCTGAATGACACTGACAGACGAACCATCAAAAAACTCACCACATTCACATGGTGCCACTCAGCATTAAACTATTTAGGAATTAAACTTGCTCCAAACATTCGCAGATATGTATACTCTAAACTACATCCCAATTAAGCGTGCAATTATTAATGATCTATCATCGTGGAGATCTAAACAAATTTCCTGGTTAGGACGCATAGAAGTAATTAAAATGAATGTTTTCCCAAGAATACTCTACTACCTTCAAACTTTACCTATTCCACTCCCGACAAATTATTTACACACTATACAAAAAGCTTTTAGTGATTATATTTGGAACAAGAAACCCCCAAGAATCAACCGCCAAATAATGCAATCCCCTAAATCTCAGGGAGGGTTGGGAGTTCCAAATCTTGAAATATATAGACAGGCCATATTTTTACAACGGTTTGTGGACTGGAATATTCACTATCACCACAAACGTTGGGTCCCCCTAGAACATCTTATAGCACAAAAACCGCATCTTGGGTCGAATGTGTTGGAGTGATACAAATAAACACAAAATAACAACATATGATAACCCAGTAACACAAGAAACATATCAGGTGTGGAAGAGGACCATCACCACGTCATTGTTTATCTCCTCTATCCCTTCTCCCCTGACATCTTTGATAGAGAATGGAGAATATACACTGAGGCCTTACTCCAATTTGTCAACAACTGACATGGTCAACAGAGACTTCGGTATTCACTATATAGTAACAAATGAAACTATACGTACACAATCAGAACTAATAGATGAAGGGTATGAATGTTTTGTCAACTGGTTTACATACAGACAGGCAAGAAATTACATACTCAAGCACAAACAAGCTAACAATATGACCAGACCAATGACAAATTTCGAAACTTTATGTGTGCAAGCGCCTCCACTTAGACACACACTGTCGAAAATATATAAATTACTACTCCAAAAACCCACCAGGATATATACCCCCATACTTAGAGAGATGGGAAACTGATCTCGGAATTATAATCACCCCTCAGACGAGTTTCTCGATACTCCAAGCCACCATGAAATCCTCCATCTCATCCTCCATTTTAGAAGTCAACTTCAAATTGTTGCATAGATGGTATTTTACTCCCCAGAAAATACATAGATTATTTCGCTCACAATCAAATAAGTGTTGGAGATGCGGACACGTAAATTGTAATGCCGCACATATGTGGTGGTGGTGTAATGCCGTTCAAAACTACTGGAGACAAATAATCACCGAAAAAGAATCAATATTAGGTATCGAGTTTCCACTAGACCCATTGATATGGCTATTAAATAGACCTCCCCACATTAAATACAAACCCTATCTCTGTTTATTTAAGATCATGACTAATGGAATCAAAACACTGATTGCAAAAAACTGGAAACATAGAGAGGTCCCCTCCTTAGATATGTGGGTCAGAAAGGTTACAGATTTAATTTAATTAGAAGAATATTATTATCTTAAAACTGAGCGAATGGAGATCTATGCAGAGATTTCCTGCACATGGGATGCATATGTACAGACATATAAGAAACAAAATAAAATAAAATATTAAAAGGGCCCCGCAAAAGGCCCTTTTAAGGGCTGGTAAGGTAATAGAGCTGGTATCTTTTAAATGTAGAATAGGGTAGGGATTTTTTTTTTATTTTGGGGGGGCTTTGTTATTTTATTAGGGGGCTTAGAGTAGGTGTAATTAGCTTACAATTGTTGTAATATTTTTATAATGTTTGTAAATTATTTTTTTATTTTTTGTAACTTAGTTCTTTTTTTATTTTTTGTACTTTAGTTCAGTGATTTTTAACCTTTTTTTTTGCCGTGGCACACTTTTTTACATAAAAAAATCCTGTGGCACACCACCATCCCAAATTTTTTAAAAAATCACACATTGTAGCCTAATACAGCATATATATATACACATACACACAAACACACACATACTGTATGTATTGTGCTGTTATGCCATGCCCTCCTACAAACTACCCCTGCACTGGGAGTAAAAAACAAGCAAAGTTTAAAAAATATGCCGTGGCACACCTGAGGATCTCTCACGGCACACTAGTGTGCCACGGCACAAAGGTTGAAAAACACTGCTTTAGTTAGTGTATTTATTTGTATTTATTTGTAGGTATTTGTATTTAATTTATTTAATGATAGTGTAGTGTTAGGTTTAATTGTAACTTAG